>NC_056730.1:576041885-576111885 GCF_019279795.1 Protopterus annectens | reverse complement strand
AAGTCATTCCCCAGGATGTAATAAAATCCATGTAGGCACTGTGTAGAGCCTTTATGGAATGTATCCATGTACACAGCCACAGCCCCCCCCCCCCGGCAGCGTGCCATGCATATTAATCATGGAGCGCTGCCAAGGCAGACCATAGGAACAGGGATATTGAATCCATGTAGGGAGAAGTGTAGAGGCTACCCATGGTTATGGATGCCTGGTTAGATGTTGTGTACAGGGTGAGGCTCCCTGTACTGCTCCCCACTACTGTTGAAATGCTGTAAATTGTTTTAAATGTGTAATATTTTATTTTTATCATTGTTTTTCATTTTTTTTAATTGCCATATGCCAGTGCGGAGCAGAGCAATGCCAAGCTATGCTCACATATAGACAGCTGACACCTGCTACACATCTAAAAATAGAAACTGGATGTAATTAATTATCATAATTACAATTTTTTCTTTTTTTAGTTTTTTTTATTTTTGTTTGTGTGGCACAGTGCGGAGAGCCGTGGAGCCAAGCAGCGCTTATATGTACACAGCTAACAACTGCCAGACATCTAAAAATAGAAACCAGATGTAATTAATTATTTCTGGGTCCATTTAAGCATGTTTGTATGGTGCAGCATGGTGCTCAGCAGTGCTAACAGGTAGCCTAGCAATGCATGTGAAGGTATACCAGTTTTCATAATATCCAAGTAGCTAAATGGGTAGAGTTACAGCATATTGCTTAGTAGGTCCTGGGTTCGAGTCCATAGCAGTCATGAGATGTCTGTAATTTAATTTATTATATATGTTTAATTTGCAAAACAAATGTGTGAAATATGCACTGTGCTGAGCACAACTTAAACATGTTAATGGCTACTATTGTTGTATGGTGCTAAACTTTGCTAAAACCTTGGTTCTGTGAGTTTTCATGCTGCTTAGCTCTGCTTAGCTGGGTTGTGTGCTGCTAAGTTATGCGGCACTGTTTTGAATGTTGCGCAGTGATGTGTAAGGGGTGGGAAAACAGTCTATATTATGTGCAATAACAGGAAATTCTGCACTATTCTTTGGAGTCTGATTATATGTAGACATGCCAGGCAGTGTTGGAGAGGGTGCATGCTTTTGGGTGCAGAGATGGGGTGTTCAGGAGTCCAGGGTCTTTGTTGGGGTTTTGGTAAAAATTATGAACCCAGGCTGATGCCAGGTAGTTTCCAGGGCTCAGAATATAAAGCTGAGAGCTGGGATCAGTTGGCCAAGGAATGTACCAGTGCTACTGGTATCCCTCACAATGGTGAGCAGTGTTGTCACCATTACAATGACCTGAAGAGGAGAAAGGGGGGAACCTTGGACACCTAGGTCCAAGAGGCAAGAGCTGGGAATGCCCCACAAATACATAAGTATGTTTTCCACTGTTTTCTCAAACTGCAAGCTGAATGGTGTGCTCCTCTCCCAACAGCTGCAGCTGAGAGAACTCAGAATGTTGAGTCCCATGGTGGGTGCCTGGCCAGGTTGTGCCGTGAGTGTGGTAAGTAGGGATTTATTAAGCTAACTGTAGTGCAATAAGCAAGAAAGATAAAACATTTACTGCAATAAAGTATACACAATAAAACCTGTAGTGCAATAAATTGGCAAGTAGAACTGCATTGCAATACATGGGCAATTAGAGCTGTAGTGCAATAAATGAACAATAACAACTGTATTGCAATAAACAATAAAAAAATATCAATAACAGTAAGCAAAATGGTGTACAACAGGATTGCGTTGTCATAACCATTGTAGTAGAGCTGTATGCATTGCTTGTCTATGATAAGGTTGCTGCAGTCAAGTGTAACACTGTAATAGTTGTAGAATGCAAAACTAGTGGCCTGCAAACTGTATTTCTCAACTCATAGTACATTCCAAGGCTGTCTCCAGGCCAATATCAGTCACATAATGCTCTCTGTTCCTCCTAGACTAGGTAATAAAGGTATATGAGTGAGGTAGCCAACTCTATGGACAGATATTGTGTGTGGACTTCACAGACATTTATCAGCAATACCAATAAAGTGTTAAGCAGCATTGTTTATTCCTACAGAAATCTGTTTTAATAAATGGAGTATGGCTATATTCCATGCATGTGTGTTCTACTGTCGCTGCAGTCAAGTATAACACTGTAATAGTTCTATAATGCAAAACAAATGTTCTGTGACATGCATTGGTCAAATCATAGTATGGTCCAAGGATGTCTCTAGGCCAGTATCAGTCACATGATGCTCTCATTTTCTCCCACCCCAGGAACAAAAAGTATATGGTTGAGGTAGCCCATGTTATGAGCAAATATTTGTGTTTAGATTTCATAGACGATAGATAGATAGATAGACAGATAGATAGATAGATAGATAGATAGATAGATAGATAGATGGGGGTGACTGTAACACTGCAAAAGTAATTTATAGGGCACAGTGCAATGAATGTGATGCATTCTATGTGGGCAAGACTGTAAATAAACTCAAGCGTAGGATTTCATGTCATCTGTCAGAAATCCGCTCTGGATGTAAAAATAATGCACTAGCCAAACACCTTTCTCTTCATAAAAGACACACAGGTTTTAAGTTCCAGATCCTGGATTGCATAGACATGGGTGATCTTGAAGGAGACATCCCAAATATTCTGGAGAAACATGAACTCATGTGGCAATTAAAGCTGAACTCTTTTAGGAAGCCTGGACTAAACTACTACTGTTCAATTAAAAGTGCACTGGAACTTAGAAAATTGCCGCATTGTTTACATGACTAATTTTATTTTATTTTATTCCACCAGCTGGTTTTAAATACCATTTTGGCGGCACAGTGGTGCAGTGGTTAACATTGTCACCTCACAGCAAGAGGTTCTCTGGTTCGATTCTCGGCTGGGGTGCCTTCTGTGTGGAGTTTGCATGTTCTCCCTGTGTTCGCGTGGGTTTCCTCCGGGTACTCCGGTTTCCTCCCACATTCCAAAGACATGCATCTGGAGCATTTCTCCCCGGGCCTCCGCTGAAAACAGGCTCTGTGGAACCTAGTCGGACATTCCCGGTCAACAAATGTTAAATAAATAAATAATTTTTAAATCAGTTGTAATTTAAGTGTATATTTTGTTTCCATCATCATACATTTTTTTCTTATTATTTTTTCTTTTTCTGGTTCTCTTTTTTCCATTTTATTCAAAATGATGTGTAATAATAATACTAACTAATTATACAATAATATTTTTATAAATAGTTTTTAGGGTTCTTGTACACAGACCTGAAGAAGTCTAGAAGGACAAACGCAATCTTTGTTAACAATAGGTTATGAAAATAGAATATGATTTTTACAATTGATTTTTTTACATGCAAAGTGTATATGTATTTTTTTTTTATTGCCAACTGGACTAAGATTGATATATTTCCAGCCATGTAGTATATTGTCTTGGATAAAATCACAGACTTAATAATCTACTTAATAATCTGGTTAAATAATAGGTACCACATCATTATAAATTTGATTTAAAGTACATAAAGGTTATATTATTATGACAGCAACTAAGAAGGGCAGGACCAGCTCGAATGTCACACTGATGGGGGAAGGGATGTGAATTTAACATGTGTACCAATAACACTTTGTTTTACAGCACAATAAACCACTCCCTTGCCTGATAAAAAGTATATATATATATATATATATATATATATATATATATATATATATATACATATTTAGAAAGCTTGTGAGGAAATTATTACTCTAGTTTTGTTTTATTTGGATCGCTTGTCTGTGTACTTGATAAAGGATTTTCGACTGGAAACAGACTGCCTGCCTTGCTTGGATTACTTTCGAATACTTAGTAATTCTGTACAATTATATATTTTTTATTTTTTTTACTTAAGACGAGTTTTAATTTCGCTACTTCTACTACTATTGTCTGATCTGATTAATATACAGTAATTAACTAGAGATATATGGACTGAACATCTTCCATACCGAGAAGTTTCTTACACTGTTTAGATTTCATAGACATTTATCAGCAACGCCAATAAAGTGTTAAGCAGCATTGCTGATTCCTAAATAAATCTGTCTAAATATTTCCAGTACAGCTGTATTCTCTGCATGTCTGTACTAAGCTGCTGCAGTCAATTGTTACAGTATTTGCAGATGTCCCCTGCAGTCACAGCTATTGGGTCTATTGCCATGCCTGCCAACTGAGGCATGACAGCTGTCTAGTTTATGTACTGCACACAAATATGCCCCTGAAGTGTCAACATTCCTTGCAGTTTAATTAAAACGGTGCAGTCTGTCTGTCACAGGATTACCAGAAAATTATTACCTAGAATGCAATATATTACTAAATTCACTTACAGAACACCTTGGCAGTTATATAAGTCCACATTATGTGAAACTGTTCTGTGTAGTTGTGTACCTGGAGTTTTTATTGCTTGGCCCATACTGTCCCATGCTAACAGATTGAGAGGTATGTATGTTCTACATCAGCTATAGGAGAACTGTAGTCACTGTACTCAAAACTGACACTACACTCCTGTAGAGTATTTATTATCAGTGTTTTCAGGGATATAATCTGCATTATTGGTAATGGAATGTTTCTCTCTCTCTCCCCTCCCCTTATCTTCATTTATTTATTATTTTTATTTATTATTATGGTCTAATATTAACATACTTTGTTAAACTAACTATATTTTGGTAAAATGTGGTTGATTATTGTTATGTTTTATTATGATTCAGTATTAACATATTTTGTTAAACTAACTGTTTTGCTGCCCTTATCGTTTAATTCTTACTGGCATGCTGTTAACATATTGACTGTTATGTTACTGAATGTTGCGTTGCACATAATATACATTAATATGTATTTGCATTAATAAATATGATGTTATATTCTGTTAATACTAACACTGGTTTGGTTATCACTAACCTTAACTTATTGCTATACCTCATTTACCACAGCACATCAAGGCAGGCCAGTTCCGGCTGATCCACCTACTTTGCCTCATCTAGCTGTGGCACCGGGTCCCAGCACATCTGGAACCCAGACTGGTGGTGCCCCTTATGCTGCCCCTGCACTACCTGCAGCATCGGGTAGTACCACCCTACGGGACAAGGACTGGCCCCCCTCTGGGAGTGGTGGTAGAGGGGGAGTTGTCACCCAGGCTGAGCTGCTGGTTTTGGTGTGCAGGATAGTCTACTGTAGTTTTGACCACCACCTGCTCTGGATTGAGGACATGCTGGACAACCTGGTGGGGCACCCTCGCACCAGTGCCCAGCCTCCACCACTGCCACCCCCGAAGCAGTGATGAAGCAGTACTGACAGTCTCATGGGTGAGAATGTGAGTCATGCTTTTGCCTTGTGGAGGCATATGGGACTTAGATTGCATAACACCCTCCCTATCCAAGGTGTTCACCCACTCATGTGTCACACACTGCCCCTATCTGCTGTTTTGTCTGCAAATGCATCCTAACCTACCCAACTTACTTCCCCCACAAGTACCTATGTCCCTCCCCCAACATTTCACTCTCACCTTAAAAAAAATGGGCACCTGCCCCCCCCCCCAAAAAAAAATATCATCCCATACATAGCTCTCCATTTTACACATATGTCCACTGGACACAAGTAATTTGGTCCAATTGTCTTGACAATGCAGTTATGTTGTCTTCACCCCTCTCTCTGGGGTTGAGAGTTCAAAGTCATGTACAAATTCTGTCAAAGTGCATAGTTGCTGTTGTAGAAGAAATGGAGAGCTCTGGTTCTTTCCTACAGCCTTCCTGCACATCCCTCCCTGCCTTTCACTATGTGTACCCCATTTTACCACTTTCCTATCCCCTTATTTTTCTTTTCTTTATATTTTTAGTATGACCTTCACTAAGGTCAGCTAAATAGAGCTATACTGACTATATGTATTTTTAAAATTGTAATATATGCTTACAAAAGAACCCCCTGTCCCATATTTCGAACCCAAGACCATCATACCTGCAGACCACTGCATTAACCTGCCATGCCACACAACTCTTAATTAAAACAGGTGCATTAAACAAAACATAGTAATTGCCAGTTACAGTCATTAAGCGTGTTTCAGCAGAGTTGTGCTCTGTGCCACGCAAACTTGATTAAAAAAGAATGGAAAAATAGGAGTGTACCTTGGACTCTGGTGCAATAGTGCACCACTAAAAAGCCAAAGACATAATAATGGAAGTAAGTGAGGCCTATGATAGCAGATAAATGTGCCCTTTTATCAGCAACATGTAGAAAGACACCTGCTAAGGCATTAATGCCAAAATACATGTTTAACTGGGACCCTGGTGCAGAAATACATCCATATAAAGCCATGCACATACTGATGAATGTAGAAAATTTTGGTCACAGCCTGTATGTGTGCACATATATATTGCAAATACACCTGCTGTAGCAATGACTCAGTAGCTCAGTCTGTTAAACACCTTGCAAACAGTACATTTTTTCCACACACATTCCTGGGTTCAAATCCAGTGGTGTGTAGCAGTGGAATTACAGTATTGTGAAGCCAGCAAATAATGACTGAGTTACACACTCTTTATCCACACAATGCATATCAAATGAAATGTCTGCATTTCACTGATGGAAGTCACAGGCTTGGCCAGAAACACATTTCACATATCCCTGTAGCAGAAGTATAAGTGCATAAAATGTCACGTCATGCATTAATATGAATTCACAGAAAATGTCAACTCAGGTACTGCAAATGAGGACCACTGATATCAGAGTGCACCACACAATCCTTTCAAACTCACAGTGCTGATTAGCACAGCTGCACACCTAACATAGACATTTGAAGTACCTGCTTGTAACAAGGGCTGCCCTCATACACACTCAAATTACTTCTAGACTGTAACACATGGCCTGACAGTCAGCCAAATGGTGGACATATTGTTATATTTATCCCCCATCTTGCTCAAGGACACAACAAACATGTGGCCTACTACTCTGTTAGTGATACCGTTGCCTGACATACTTTCCTTAAACACATGCCTTAATTGGACTGGAAAGGGTAGCCTCTCTCTGGCTCTGCCTCTACCTCTACAAAATGGCTGACACAGCTCCCACAGTTACTGCTACAGCTTGTTGTCCTCCAAAGTGTTCCCACTCTTTGCCTGTGCCTATTACTTGCAGTAGCAGCTGCAGCCTGTAGCACACCCATCTCTATTTAAAAGTTGCTGTTACAGACCCACCCTCTGCGATGAAGTAGTCATCTCACCAGAGTAATGTCCAGCTCAACATATCAAAAATGGCCCCTAATCTACATGAAGGCCTTATATATTGTACTGTGGTTGCAAGTGATTGGCTGATGATAGTGCAAATCAGCTGTGTTGGCTGCAATTAGCATTTCCAAACCACAGATTGGTTAAGAGGCAATCACCTGCTGATGAGATGCATGTTAAATAGGTAAGTAGATGGCTATGGGGAACCATTCTGTATGAGACTTTCCTCACACAGACCATGTGTATGCAAAGTATTACCTATCAGCATATATCAGCAGAGGAGTACTGCACTCCATCAGGTATGCAACCATCTTGTTTACATCAGGATGCAGATGTCTAACTATACTTACAGGGTATAGGGATTACAGCATTAAGCCTTTGTTAAAACTGTGACAATGACATGTCAATGATCTCCACATTTGTTGCACATACAGAGGACGTGCATGACATCAAGGGTAGAATGTATATTGTCAGTGTGGCACACTGGGCTCATGGAACTCTTCCTTTACAGTGGTTGTGATAGCACACTGTTATTTGTTTGGCACAGTTGGTTTAATATATTATCAAAGGGGGTTACCCCTTGGGGACACAATACAATAGACTCCAGTGTCAGGTGTTGGAACATACAGCAGTATCTGTCATGGCACACACAGGCATACCTGACTATCGCTAGTATCCTAGTTGTATCCACATTCTTAGTATGTTTGCACGCTGTGGAATATGACATGTGTGATCAAGCAGTGAATACTTCCAGCCATTCTGTCCTTGCTGTATCTCTACATAGTGTACTTCCATGTATGTGATCCTGACATGTGTTCCCATGTTGCTGTCTTTCAGGGAACCTGTATGCAAGATGCCATGCAGCTTTCATGGATGCAGAGAATGAGTTAATACTGGAAGGGCTATGTCAACACCATGAAGTCCTACTGTCCAGGGGGAGGCACAACAGGGAGCAGCGTAAGGCATTGCAGGCTGACCTTGTCCATGATGTCAATGCAGCTGGTCATCAGAACAAGACATATGAGCAGGTCTGACACCATGCAATGGACATGATCAATGCCGCACACAGAAGAGCAGCAGATGTAGCCAGGGATCGCTGCTCCAACAGTGGAGGGGCTGCAATGGAACAACCACTCTCAGCCACTGAGGAATTCCTGGTGAATCTAGGCACTCACAACAGTTCCCAGGCATCTATCACACCCTACACCATGGATGTGGCTGCCACAGTTTTCACAGGAGAGGAGCGTCTAGGTAAGCTCAGGTTGATCAGCATTGCAATACTGTAGCATTCAATGTATCAGGGCGTACAGAGTCTTATGTGGATGTCAGGTCTGTCTGCTTTGGGGGGGGGTCATTGGAGTTTGACTGTCATGCTCAGGTTTTGACCAATATAACAATTAACACAGTAACTACTATAAATGTGAGATATATGGACATATTACCTTGTGGTGGTGGAACATGCGGTGGTACTGACATTACCTCTCCCTCAACTTTTCACAGGTCTGTCAGTCTCTGTCAGATACTAGCACCACTTCTGACCTTGGGCATGGAGGTGCCAGTGCGACTCTTAGCAGAGCCAGTTCCTGTGTTTGGGGCTGGAGACGGTGAACTGTTAGCTCTACCATGTATGGTCCAAAGCTGTCCAACATACACACTGAGCTTGACTGTGTACATGCACACACTCACACACCATTGTCAAATGCAGGTCACCTACAGACACACACAGCACCTTTCCATGGTCCATCTTACCTGCTTCCCTTCCTGACTCACACACCTACAGACACACACAGCACTTTTCCATGGTCCATCTTACCTGCTTCCCTTCCTGACTCACACACACGCTGTCAACCAGTTGGGTCAGCCAAGGCCTCCTGCACTCCACACAACACCCTCTGCAAGTGATGATACCTGTGCCACATCCCTGTCATCCTCACCATCGATGCAGGGAAACGAAGCTATATATATGATGCACAGGGTGACTATATTAGTTAACATGTACTTGTGTAATGCAGTGTTGTCTTACCATGCCACTTGTATTGGTTACCAACAGATACTGTTTGCTGGCATTTGTCATGAGTTAACCACATACTTTTGTGTACTTTATGTTGTATGATGTAATGGCTGTAGAGTTGCACAATGACAGGTGTGTCATGGACCAGTTTTGGTTTCTGTTTCATGAGTCTGTTGGGGTAATCTATGGATACACAGTGGCAATGAAGCAGAAGAGGATGGCATGTCAGCACAGTGTCATCAGCAAAGCACAGTGCTATAAATGCATGGCTCCATAGGTTCATATGTGTATAACAGGCTAACAAGTACAATCATGGAATTCAGAGTACTCATGCATCCCTAATCTGTGAAAAGGTCTGCTAGCCTTGATAAGTGTCACCAGGGTTTTGGGAACAAACACATCTACAAAATATGGTGATGGAGATGACCCATCTACAAATATCCTGTATCCAGTACAGACAGTTGCCCGACACCAGTTATGATTGTTGTGTTCTGCATCCCACTGAGTAACCTGCACATGATGTGAGTCACAGCAGATGTGTGCTTGAAATGCCTGTTTCATGTAGGGTATACTGCCTGTGTTACATACCTGTCTCTCCAGCATATGCTATGTATACCACAGTGATGTTGTAGATGTGTAGAACAGGTAAGACATGTGTTAGCTCTGTCATGGATACATGGGAGGTACACAGTGGGATCCACCACCTCCCTGTATGGAGCCATACACATCCTCTCCAAAGCATTTAGGAGACAGACTACACATGTACAGTCATGACATGGACTCCTCTTTCTCTCTCTCTTTCGACTTTTCCGGTTAGGGGCACCGCAGCGGATTACCTTGTCTGCTCATGATTGGCAGTGGAAGTTTTACGGTGGCGGGTTGACAGCCTGGTGCCCAACCTCCCACAGAAGGCACACACACGCACACATGCATGCCTAGGGCTAATTTTAGAGTGTCCAATCCACTTGCAGCATGTCCTTGGGGATGTGGGAGGAAACGGGAGCACCTAGAGGAAAAACACACGACCACAGGGAGGACATGCAGACTCCACATAGAAGACACCCCAGCTGAAGATTGAACCAGAGAGCCTCTTGCTGTGAGGCAACAACGCTAACCGCTGCACCACCGCAGCCGTACACAGACTCCATTGGACATGTTATCTACACCATGTGTTGATGTACCATGGTACCTGTGTGGCTGCTATAGTTGTACGATATGAGTGCGTAGTGACATAGCAAGGGTGCCATTACACACGATGATAGATGTGATGACTGCCACATTCAGTACAGCAGTGACAGTCTGGGATTTACATCCAAACCTGTCAGTATAGGTTGTACAACAGTGAATGCATCACCACATCTTACTGACCAGTGAAAGTCAAAGGCTACATTACGCTCTTTGTCCATAACTCCATGTGTAATAGCTCAACTGTGTACGGTGTGTGGAACTGCAATATTTTGCAGGAGTGGATGATTTCTCACAGGATAGTATTGTGCAGTTGTTGGAATTTAGACTTTGCCGCTGGCTCAGAGAACAACTGACTGTGTCTTAGGCAATCTTGGATAACTATTGGTTCTGTGTGGGATTCTGTAACAGCTCCTAATATGCAATCACCTGCTAAGGTACTCAGTTGGAGGTCACTGACAGTGGTTATGACTGCAGAGAGGGAATAGGTAGACAGGATACACCAATAATGGAGGGTGGTGAACTCCATTGATGACTGGCATCATTGCAGCATAGGTCTCTCAATGCTATCTTCCCTGATTATGACTGTCAGACACTTGCCTATCCGCCAGCTGACATAACACTCTGTACACAGTTTCCAGCAAGGCCTACTGGCCTAATATTGTCATACAGCTTTTCAGGCCATGGTTGGTGGAGTGAGACATATGTCCGACATCCATTGGATAGTGTAACAGTCAGTGGGCTCCGCTGGTTACAGTCAGTAGGCATGATCTGACTATGAGCAAAAGTCACAATGTTTGGTCCAGTGTCAGTAGGTGTATGGCAGTGTTAGTGCTCGTACGCATGCTAACTCATATCATGGCATTTCAGGTGACATGACTCAGAGTCAGAGATCTCGGGACACTGCTTGGCACTACATGCTAGTTGTCCCCTGTGCAAGTAAGTATTGCAGTTACTTCCAGCATGTTGCAAGAAGAGAGTCATGCAAGGTGTCTGGACAGAGCACAGACAAACACATTAGGGAAGTGTAATATGTGCACACTGTGTTGCCTAGTCATGCTGCAGCTCACTGTGTAATATGTACACACTATGTTACTTAGTCATGCTGAGGCTCACTGTGTAATATGTACACACTGTGTTACTTAGTCATGCTGCTGCTCACTTTGTAATACGTACACAGTGTGTTACTTAGTCATGCTGAGGCTCACTGTGTAATATGTACACACTGTTACTTATTCATGCTGAGGCTCACTTTGTAATATGTACACACTGTGTTACTTAGTCATGCTGAGGCTCACTGTGTAATATGTACACACTGTGTTACTTAGTCATGCTGCTGCTCACTTTGTAATATGTACACACTGTGTTGGTCATGCTGAGGCTCACTGTGTAATATGTACACACTGTGTTACTTAGTCATGCTGAGGTTCACTGTGTAATATGTACACACTGTGTTACTTAGTCATGCTGAGCCTCACTGTGTAATATGTACACACTGTGTTATTTAGTCATGTTGAGGCTCACTGTCTAATATGTACACACTGTGTTACTTAGTCATGCTGAGGCTCACTTTGTAATATGTACACACTGTGTTACTTAGTCATGCTGAGGCTCACTGTGTAATATGTACACACTGTGTTACTTAGTCATGCTGAGGCTCACTGTGTAATATGTACACACTGTGTTACTTAGTCATGCTGCTGCTCACTTTGTAATATGTACATACTGTGTTACTTAGTCATGCTGAGGCTCATTGTGTAATATGTACACACTGTGTTACTTAGTCATGCTGAGGATCACTGTGTAATATGTACACACTGTGTTACTTAGTCATGCTGAGGATCACTGTGTAATATGTACACACTGTGTTACTTAGTCATGCTGAGGCTCACTGTATTATGTACACACTGTGTGGCTCACTGTGTAATATGTGCACACTGTGTTGTTTAGTCATGCTGAGGCTCACTGTGTAATATGTACACACTGTGTTGCTTAATCATGCTGCGACTGACTGTGTAATATGTACACACTGTGTTGCTTAGTCATGCTGCGGCTCACTGTGTATTATGTACACACTGAGTTGCTTAGTCATAGGTTCATAGGTTCATACTAGGCTATCTGCCCTAGGGCATTTATAAGCCTAGCCAGAATGTGTTTGGCTTTCGCCACCCATTTTAAATTTATTTTGCTATGCCCTTTTTCAAGGTTAGTATACTGTGCCTCTGTCTAACAGTGACACAGAAGTGATACCCGGGGTAAACCTATGATCTCCCATCCACTCATCAAGATTCCTCTTGAAGAGAGTCAATGAGGGACTCTGCCTAACCTGGACTGGGATTTTATTCCAGAGTGAAGGGAGCCTCTGGGTTATGAATCTGTCCCTACAGCATGTCCTATTTATTTCAGTGCTGAGGTTCAAGTCTCTCGAGCGCGTAGCTCGATGGGATTTGGATTTTCTGAGGTGCAGCATGTCCATTAATTCCGGGTTGGACATGGCTTTATACGTCAGGCACAGATCGCCTCTGAACAGGTGGTATGCCACTGAGTAGAGCTGGAGTTTCTTTAACCGGGCAGCATATGGCATCTGTTTGAGCCCTTTGATCCTCTTGGTGAGGTACTTTTGGGGTCTTTCCAGTTGCTGCAGGTGTCTGGTAAGGTACATCCCAAAAGGGGCATAGTACTCAATTATGGGCCTGATGAGGGATGAGTAAAGAGGCACGATGACCTCCCCTTATCTAGATGTGAATCCCTTCATGATTAGGTGGGCTATATAAAATATTTTTCTAACCACTTTGGCCACGTGGTTGTCAAATGAAAGATTGCTATCAACTTGGGTCCCCAGGTCCCTAATTACTACTTCTGTACTTAATGGATTACCACCTATGTGGTAATTTGTGGGCACTTTGTTTTTGCCAAAGGGGATGACTATACACTTTTTGGCATTTAGCTTGAGGCCATGGCTCTGGCACCAGTTGTCTGTTTCTATGAGGCCCTTTTGTCTCATGCTGTGGCTCACTGTGTAATATGCACACACTGTGTTGTTTAGTCATGCTGAGGCTCACTGTGTAATATGTACACACTGTGTTCCTTAGTCATGCTGCGGCTCACTGTGTAATATTTACACACTGTGTTGCTTAGTCATGCTGTGGCTCACTTGCCAAAAGGATGGTCCAGGTCCTTACCTACAATGCCTTGCAGGTGCTGTGACATCCCCTCATGGGGAACCAACATATTGCATCATGTGTTTACCAATATGGGTGACCAGTACAGTCCCCCAGTGTGAGGTCCTCCCTGGTGGGATCTGACCACAGTTCAACCTCCTTAGAACTACCAGCATGTACCCCCTTTTAGACAATACAGACATATATGTCAAGAAAGCCATTTATTACCTTTTGTGGGATGGTTGACATAGCGGGACTGCACCTCCCCCTTCAGATGGGACAGGCAAGTATCCACAGCTCTACACCCATGCTTTATGTCAGCAGCATTAAAACTGCATGAACTTGGCTGTACATGACAGGAGGGACACAGGCTCATCATGGCCCAGCAAACCTGAATGGTGGACAACTGCCATTAGCATACTGTACAATAACAAGGGGGGCAGTGCTGTGTGACAGTTGGGGTGAGAGCACTCCCCTAACATGGAGGGACTACTTCCTTAGCTAAAAGAAGCATATAATGTTGTTGTGAAGCTGTGTAGACATGGTAAGTTAAATTAGCCACCCACACAAAGCAGAACCACAATGCACAGTGTAGTTACATATGTGACCTCAAAGGACAGGCCCAGATTGTCAGTAACCTCACATGTCATGATGCCACATATGATGGGTCTCCACTCATACCTAATCTGTAATCCCACACTGTCTGCGTGCACTGCACTCCCTTGTCCCCACCACATATGAAACATGACATTCCTATGACCTGTCCCATGACTTCCATATTTACAGTGCAGTTCGTAAATGGCCTCCCATTGGAAGATATACAACATCTAGTGCACACGCTAACATTCCAGGCTGCATCCCATATGTTATCTGACAAGGATTACTAACACCATTAGGAAACCCTTGCAATCAAACTGAGACCACTGGCTGCACACCAGCTGAGTGGACAATGGCAACTGTTATACCCTTGCACAGAGGTGGTGCATCCACTCACCAACATAATTATCCACCTCTTTGTCTAAGTATCCATATCTGTATGTCTGTATGGGCAATCATCATGGAGCTGATCAGCACACATATGTCTGATCTACACATATTTGACTGTACACAGTTTGGATGTGTGACAGGGGGAGCATGACTGTTTCATGTAGTGGACATTTCTGAGACAGTCACCAAGGATCTGGGTGAGGGTACATCAAGACATGCAACCCCCTAGACTGATCCAAACTGTCTGATTATATCCCCCACCCAGGCAACATTTATAAAGCACCCACTTAGGCATCTGTGGTACTGTCATTGTAGGGGTCACTAAGTGGCCCATTGATGGCACACATATGCAGCATAGGAACATCCACCTCCAATAGCTGATCTGTAAGCAGCAGTGCTCAACAGGGCTCAGTCCTGGGTCTTCTACTGCTTGGAATCCATCTAACTACAATACACTGGACTACTGAATGACTGTGGCTAACAATGTTGGCTGTTGCCTGCAAATTGTGAGGACTCATAGAGTCTCTGTGGTATGTCATTATCCTGCAAGAGGGTATTGGTAACACATGCCTGTTGACATACGAATGGTCATAAACTCCATGTAAATATATATATATATATATATATATATATATATATATATATATATATATATATATATATATATATATATATATATATATAATCATTTCCATCAGTTAGACCTATATACCTGCTAAATAGCACATCAGTCTCATCATGTGATGTACATACTCAGAGGTGAACAAACTGGGTACACAGACCTGGCCACACAGGTTTTCACCTAATATGCCTTAGATCACAATGTCTCTGCAGTGGTATGGCAGGAATTATATGGCATAGCTGATTCCACAGTCACCACAGTCACCTGTAAGTGACATACTTATAACCCCCAAGTACTTTTCCCTCAGTATGCCAATATCTGAGTACAATGGCCAGTTGTTGATGTACCTTTCCAAGCAGTACTAGCAATTGCACACAACAGTATGGTCCCTCACAAAGACACTTCACATCTTCAGTATGTGTTCAATGGGGATTGTTTGCAATATGTGTCATTGTCGCCTGTGGCATATAGACTACTCAGATATGATTTGTGCCTTGCATATGGGGCAATGTGTGACCCTGCTTGACTGCATATATTGCCTATCTGTAGGAGGCATAGTAGATGGATAACTCACTGTAAGGACATTAACCTTTTATGTGACATTAGTACTACATGCGTATGGGGGAGATTGGTCTAGCAGACTTAAACACACCCTTGAAACAGAACCTTACCTAATGGCACACAGCGCATCTTAGTGCACCTCAGCACATGCCATCCATATGATTGGCTGGGCGACTGTCATCTCAACACAGGGCATCTGGCTGTGTCCCTCTTGGACTGGGGCAATATCTGCTGAAACTGTAACTACAGGTATAAAATGTCTCTGATTGTGAGGGCTGTATGGTCATTATGCTGAAGTTCAAACATCCTATGGTTCCATAACACAATGTAACATGCTCTAACAGGCTCACACACAACCATGGCTACATTGAGGCTAGCACCACTTCCAATCATTGTGTACAGGACACACCAAGGTACACACATAGTGCAAGTTGACAGTATGTAGATGAGAACACTTACCTATGTAATGGTACACACTACAGATCACAGTACTTGATGTACATGCATGCAATACACCTCATGTCTACTAGTACTATCATTTTAGGACATATTATGCTTGATGACATCAGCAGACCTTGTTGTGGGCAGTCCTTTGGGGGGCCACATCACACATTACAAATAAAATACTGCAAAAGCCTACCTATTTCTAAGTTACCAAGGTGATCATATTTATGCCATATGGACATGCACACACACAACGTAGCCTGGAGTGAGATTAGAACCCCTACCTGTCTAGTCTTACACACTATAACTCACAGTACTTATCGCACATGCCGCTGCTTAAGTGTGATATTACACTGTCAGTTGGTAGTCTTAAGGTGGATGACATCATCACGCCTTGTAGAAGAGGGCAGTTTGTAAGCCAGCAGCAAGTTACAGGATCAAAAAGTGCATAACCATTGCAGGTGGATAGCCCATGAGGGCATGTCAGTTGTTTTGCAGGGGGATATATACACACACACACACACACACACACACACACACACACACACACACACACACACACACACACACACACACACACACACCAAGTAGCCAGGAGTGAGATTAGAACCCCTACCTATCTAGTCTTACACACTATAGCTCACAGTAGTTATTCCACGTGCTACAGCTTATGTCTGATATGTCTGATACTACACTGTCAGCTGGTACTACACTGTCAGCTGGTAAGACTACCAGCTGACAGTGTAGTACCAGCTACCAGCTGATACTACATTGTCAGCTGGTAGTCTTACAGTGGATGACATCATCAGGCCTGTTAGAAGAGGGCAGTTTGGAAGCCAGGAGCTAGTTACAGGGCCACAAAATGCATAACCATTGCAGGTGGGTAGCCCATGAGGGCATGTCAGTTGTTTTGCAGGGACACACACACACCCACACACACACACACACACACACACACACACACACACACACACATGCACCAAGTGGCCTGGAGTGAGATTAAAACCCCTACCTATCTAGTCTTATACACTATAGGTCACAGTACTTATCATACTTATCGCATGCACCACAGGTTAAGACTGTTGTACATGTGATTGCAGGCATAGTACTTATGCATTACACAAATGAGGCTTGTGCTGAAGAGCATATGTGGCCTGCAGAGTGATATTGCTTCATACTGTATCCTAGCAGTGAGATAACTGTTATTTTCCTAGCTATGTGTGTACAGTTCCCAGTATGGCAATATGTGGCTGTTTGCACTTACATAGGCAAGCCTGTGGGCAGGAACAATGTGACCTGTCCATACGTGCATTGACAACATTATACATTGCACCACCTGGTCACCTGTGTCTGTTTATGTGGTGACATTCAGCAGGCACAGGTGTTTGTAGGTAGGTAGGTAGATAATGTACTGCTGTACCCTTAGTTTGGATCCTTTGAGCAACAGTATGCATCTGTGATAGTGCAGATGTACTCACCATTATGTGGGTATGTAGGACAATATAGACATCCAGACACATATTTATGTATATAACAGGGATGTATATATAAATGTAACTGTGTGTGTATATGTTTATGTGTTATGTAGATATATGGGGAGAGTCTACTTATATATATATATATATATATATATATATATATATATATATATATATATATATATATCTGTATACATTTGTTTAACACTACATAGAGATAGATATACTATGTATGTGGGAGAGAGATAGTGGCAGACAAATATATATATATATATATGTCTGTATGTATAGACATATCTGTAAATAACATGTCATTTTGATGAGGGGGCAACAGAATTGCGCTAATTTTAACTAAGTGTATGGAATGTGCAGTGTGACAGTCAGTACTTATAAAGTGACTCCAGGCCACACCTACATGTACTCCAGTCTGGGATTTTGTGTGTTACAGACAATGACATCTGTCTCTGATTCTGCAGTACTCCACTTCACTCAAAATGTCCACCGCATTCCTCAGCTGTCTGCTGTATTTAATATGTGACTGAGGTTCATAATGTTACACCACACAAAGACTGAGAGTCTGTGAAAACACCAACATAATAATACCTCACATGCAAAAAACGTAACTACTTCCAGATTAGAACCATCACCACCATTACCCATGCTAACTTCCCTAGTCCACTGAGCTACACAGGCTGCCAGACAGAGAGGAGTCATTCATTACACAATCAACAGCATAAATAAGCATGTTGTTATTCCTGCATTAAGTGTGACATACAATGTGTGATCAAGTTCTATGTTACAGCCCTGAGATTGCCTGGTCTGCTGATATACCATTGCTGACTTACTGTTAAAGCAGTTATATGAGGTCACTGCTGTGTTGGGGGTGGGGGGAACAACAGCACATGATCCGCTGGGATAGCCAGTAGTTCAAATATCATGTGACTCCACTGTTTAACATCTCCCTTGACAGATGTAGTGAATATTCCAACCATGAGGCCTAGTGATTATTTGGGTACACATACTATTGGACTGGGTATCTGTAGTTCCATGTAGATGTTACTTCTGTCCAAATAGCCCACTATATTTCCTTGCATACATGCAGCAGATCCATACATACAATACCATAGTATAGTAATCCTTACAAGTAGTGTGTAGGTGAGGGAGTTACCTTGTGAATGCAGCAGGTGACAGAACTGTAGTTCAGGGCTGACTCTGTGTGATACAAGCAGTACACAGCCAATATATGTATAGATACAGGTTGTGTGGGTTGCCTGACATCAACAATTTTACCATATGAATGTGAGTAGGAGTAAGGTGTCAGTCCCTATGGCCCTAGGTTGTCAGTGAATGTGATATGTGTTGTCTCTTAGCCAGAGCCAGGGCATACTGGGTATGCCTACGTCTGCCTACAGGGACATCATCCAGGGGGCTCTTCCTCTGAGTTCTCCTGTGATTGTGACTGTGGTGACCTAGGCACTGGTGGGGGGCTGTGTATCCCTTCCCTTTGGTGATCCTACTGCAGCTGTTTCCACAGGATCATATTGTGTAGCATGGCACATACTGTGAACATATGTGCACATGTGGCTTGAGAATACTTCAGGGCTCCACCAGATATATCTAGGCACTGGAACCGTGACTTCAGAAGCCAAAATACACCCTCTATGATGTTCCTAGTTTGTGCATGTGCCTCATTATGGAGTTCTTCTGTGGGTGTGTGTGCATTTTTAATGGGTGTCATCTTCCACGGTTCCAGTGTGTAGCCAGCATCCTCCAGTAAGTGGCTGTGTGGGATGTCCCCCCTAGCAAACATCTGGTATGGCTGTGATGCATGCCAGATATGGGAGTTATGATAACTGCCAGGGCTGCCAGCACACAAATTCATGATAATCCCTTGGGCATTGCACACGACCTGGCAGTTGATGGATTGGTACCCCTTGCAGTTGATGTAGATTCTACCATTCTCACTGGGTGGTGACTTGATGTCTACATGAGTGCAATCTATGGCACCTAGTACCTCAGGGTAGTGTGCTACATGGCAGAAGTGTTGCATATTACTGGCCCTTGCCTCAGGGGTGAGGAAAAAATAAATGTTTTCATTGGCATGTGGTAGCATGGCATCCAGGATCTGGTGGAATATCCTGGATGCTGATGCCTGTGAGACCCCCATTATGTACCCAGTTGGTCTTTGGAAAGTACCTGTAGCTAGTATCCTAAGGGCTACACATAACTTTGTTTCCAATGGGATGGGTTCCCCTTTGTTGGCTCTGGGTTTGAGATGAGGGTAGCAGAGCTCTGTGAGTACTTGTAGTATGTCCCTGTCCACCCTGTAGTGCTCTACAACCTCCAGCTCATGTAGCTCCTGGTAGGCTACCCTAGGCCTGAGCACTCTTCTCCTTCTCAGTCTAGGCCTGTGGTCAGCAGCAGCACTGACCTCAGCATCTAGCACATACAGATGTAGCAGACCTGCAGCAGCCCCTAGCATTCTGTCAATTAAAATTTCCAAGTCTGTACTCCAATGGTGCAGAGTACAGGGAGAGAAATCAGAATGTTGGGTGTTTGCATACTTTATAGTGCTCTGATGTAGGTGCAGCCTGTGTGACTGACTATCTATGATGCATTGCACCTGCCTAGTATATCATTAACATCATTTAATAGCCCTAGTTTAAGTTAAACAGGGGTCAAAACTAATTAATATGTCATTGGCTTTTAGAGACACTCAGCACTGCGGTGCCCCATGCAAACGCACACCCCATAGGTAAACAAAGCTGAGCACTTAGTGTACACGCCCCCCAAACTTCCATGCTCATTACGGTGTCATGCCATGCAAACACGTGGAAACACTTGCCCCTTAGCTAAACAAAGCTTAGAAGTGAGTGCACATCCCCCTGAAAGGAGACACTCAGTGCTGTGGAGCGCCACTCAAACAGACACAGCTAAGCTGAAATAAGGTTAGAAGTCATTGGACACACCCTTCCCTGATGTCAGCTACCTCCTCTGTAACCACCAACATGGTAGTCTGCCTACATGAAGGGGATATGCGGACACAGTTACCCCTTTATTCTATTCAGTAATTCCATCTCATTTGCATAGGGATCTGTGCTCACAAGCTGGAAAGTACACAGTTCATAGCCCTGGCCCCTAACACACTAGCAACATCACCAACGCACCATTGTAGATAGTCCACACAAGGTCCTCTAATACATTTCTGTCACATAATATTAATTTTATTTTTTCCAATTTCTTTTTTTTTAATAAAGCATATTTGTGCACTGCTGTGTGCTGTACAAACATGCTCGGCTTATTAAAAAAATAAAATTAATTTAACTTATTTCCGTTAATTTTTCAGACACACATGAGGATAGTTTCACTCATATCTGCATGTGGTATGCCATTTCTGTCCATATATCTACATTTTTACAGCACCTTTTGTCTGTCTACACTCCTGTACACATAATGTTTCCATGTGGACTACAGACTCTGACATGGGGTCTAAAGAGCTGCCAGTCTGCTTGCTGGATCACTCTACCTGACACATTTGCATGAGAGTCACCTGCTTATGAGGTGTTTTGCATGCCACGGAACTTCCTGTGTTGGAGTGTGCATGCGAGCCACTCAGCAGTGCTTACTGAATCTAAAACCTGCTTACTTTCGTGTAAGCAGCGTGGCACAATGCCTACACAGTAAAAAACATGTAGACTTTATTAAATTCCCCCCATTGTGAGTGTGTGTAAATGCAATATGTTAGTCAAGATACATTTGAAACTCAATAATAAACCAAAAAATGAACAAAAACAGAGAAAAGAACACGCTGGAAGCAAAAATAATCTTTGTAAGCGCTTTTGTTTACTGGAGATTCGTAAACTTCTTCAGACAATACAAAAATAACAAACACATGTTTAAATACAATAAAATGAATGATGTCATTTCCTGAATAAATAACCCTACCCCATTTTAAAGTCATAAATGTTCTCAAAAATCTCTATATAAATGTATGTCTCGAATACTTTACTCATTCCATTAAGGAACAACAAGAAATAAAATCATTACAATACCGTTTAGTTACATACTTTAAATGAAATATAATCCAAATAATTGGTTCAATGAGAGTTCTTCCTATCATCTCAATAAGGCTTTCAATTTTAGAATACTTTTAATTGAAACAACATCATTAAGTCCTGGTGGGGCTGCAGCATTTAATTTTAACTGCCACAAAACTTCCTTTTCTTCCAATTTTAAACTAGTTGGACCACCCCTACCATTTTCCAATACCTTGTCAATAGCTAAAAAAAAGAAATCATGCTCAGGGAAAGTTAATAGATGTCTAGCCAGGGCGTTGTTGGTATTCCCTTTTTGCATTGCATAACAATGTTCATATATTCTATTTTTGAGTGGTCGATCTGTTTTTCCCACATAAAAAGTGGGACAATTAGAACATAAACCTAAATAGACCACCCCCCTGGTATTACAATTGTACTTATCATTGATGTACAACTTCACCCTACCCACTGTTGCTGATCTCCCTACTTTGATGTATTTACACCAACGGCAATTTTCACACTTGTACATACCACAATGTGGCCGGTGACAATAGGGTTTATTACCTTCGAGCAATATGTTTAAATTTATCCCCCTTGAACAGTCTGTCAACAATGATACTACTGCTATGGGAAAACTCACAGCTCTCATAGAGCTTCTTTCGCAACGGGTTGATTGTTTAGCTCATCAAGTTGCGATGACCCTACCTCGAGGACCAGGAAGTTCCGTGAATGCCGGTGCAAACAGTCCAGTTCACAATGTAGCGTTCAGTAATCCTGAACGCACCCTAGGATCGCAGGATTGGGGAAATGCTGAATTAGGGACTTCCAACCCAGTGGTTTTGTCTCCTACCGAGGTCCGGACATTTGTTTCGAATGGAATGATAGGTCGTTTCCGTTCTAACACACCAAATTCTACTGTAGTAAGTACATTATCTTCCTTACCATCGTTGAATGACTGGCTTATGGATCCAGTCTGTTTTATCAATAATAACAACATGAATAATTTGAGGAATTGCACTGACAGTGAGAATTCTTTATCTAGTAAACTGAAATTGTTTGATTTTAAACTTTTTAAGTTTAAAAAATTACAAATAGAAGTGCAATACTTGGCTGAATGTATCAAAAGGAAGCAAGTCCCTAAAGGGCTTAGACAATGGAGGTTCCCTACAGGCCTAGTTGTGAATTCCTCTTTCCATAAAGAATTACTTTGCCTTTTTGATAGGAAGGTATAGAATTTATGGAAAGTTTAATCAAAGATTATGTTCAGCAGATTGATATTTTCAAGAAAGAACTAGCAGACTTGGACAATGGTATTAGGTCAGATGACTGTTTTCCAAGGTACAAATATGACTTTCTACGTATTTCTTCAAGCATGGAGAGTGTTTTGTCTAGAATCAAGGAAAATAAGTTGAAAAAACTCAATAGAGATTCTATTGCATATGAAAAGGGCACTGCTTACCCTTTACCGCCTTCTAAGGTTTCAAGTAGGGACAAAACAGCAATGACCAACAATGTTCATGACCTTCCTGATGTTTCAATGGAATTTGACAACAATGATAACTCTTTTAATGACAATCCTGAAATTCCATCAATCCGAAGAAGTGAAAGGCTTGCTGATAGACTTAGGAACAATGGTTCTGACCCCGAGACCAGTATGGATGGTAATCAGAACCTGGGTTTTCAAGCCCTCAGGAAAGGAAACACTGGGGGGCAACAAAATCCAGTACAAAAACAAACCCAGTGGAGGATGAAAAAACAGAACAAAAGGAGGAGATAATTTCCCTTAATGAGTTAAACCTAAACACCACTGGTTGCATTGAAGGTGAACATTGTGACTTGCGTATTTTTTTGAATACTACACAGGACTTCAAGATTTGTAATTATTCTTCCTTTATTCCTGACCCTGCGCTTATCGACACGCTGGCTAGGGGACTTACTTTTGTCCCAACTTTAAGAAGCAACCTGGAAAGAACCCTTGTGGATTTAAAAACTTTCACTAGGAAACATAATTTAAATGTTTTGTTAAATAATACTGTGAGCCTTACTAATGACCTTAAAGTTGCTAGTACCTTTAACCCGATTTTGCATCCTACTATTGCTTTATTTGAGAAAGTTTGTGAGAATGATTTTAGGACATTGATGGGTACACACAATTCGGTTGATTACAACCTTACTCATATGGAGAGGGATGCCCTTGATAGGTTGAAATTTCCCAATGTCCGAATCATGAAACCGGATAAGGGGGGTGGTTTGGTTTTTATGAATACTGAAGATTATGTTTCCAATATGGAGACATTGCTTAACATTGATGCTTATACGAAAGTATCCCTAAATGAAATGAATGGGGCTTATCGTAAGTTGTCGGGGTTCATTAAAGATCTGTTTATTGAAGGATGTATTGATTTGGATCTGTTTAAATATTTGGAGATTATTTACCCAGTGACCCCGACTTTATTTGGGCTGCCCAAAATTCATAAAAACCAAAAAAAAACCCCTTTCGTCCCATCATTGATGGGAGACAATCGATAACATATGGTTGTGCTAAATATGTTGATTTAAAATTGAAGGAAGCCTTAGCTAGTGAGACACAGATTTGTAAAGACTCATGGGCATTTTTAGAAGAAATCAACAAGCTCCCTTTTGATGAGAACCTTAACTTTCTCACATTAGACATGTGTGATTTGTACACTTCTATCCCACAAGACATTGGATGTGAATGGGTGAGGGACTTTCTTTAGGAGAAACATTTAGGAGGTCAAACTATTGATGTAATCATTTATCTGTTTGAATTGGTCCTTAAAAATAATTATTTTTTGTTTAATAAGCAATTTTATTTACAAACAACGGGTGTAGCCATGGGGTCTCTGTGTGGGGCCACTTTTGCTAACACAGTGATGGCTTTTTGGGAAAAGCATTATCTTTTCTCAGATCCCACTTTTCTTGAGAAGACCGCATGGTACACCCGTTATTTGGATGACATTTTTAATTTCTGGAGGGGGGAATATGACTTCAGCTGGTACTTTTGTGGAACAAATGACGAATTACACTAACTTTTTGAAATTTACATGGGAATTTTGAACTGATCAGGTTTCCTATTTAGATGTTGAACTAACCAAAAGTCCAATTAGGAAAAGTTTCACCTCTAAGGTGTTTAGGAAACCCATGTATTCTAACGCCTTCTTGCATTTCTCCAGTTGCCACCCACAGCATCAAAAGAGGTTTGTTGTTAAGGGGCAACTTGTTAGGGCCTCTAGCATGGTAACTTTGGAGGAAGATTTTTTGCAGGAATGCGACACATTAAAGAATATGTTTGTGAAACGTGGGTACCCAATTCAATTGATAGAAGGACTTATTGAGGAGGTAAAAATTAGAAGAGTTTGTGGCCCTTTCAAGCCAATTTTGAGTATGAAGGAAAGCGAAATGGCCCCAGAACTTGTTGGTGATTTGCCAAGTTGTTCAATATACACATCTGATAGTTCCTTGTATAATGTTACCATCAATAATGTGGGTCCTATTACACAGAATAACCTGAGTACTGTTGAAATAGGGAGATCGAGCTTTATTACTACATTTTCCTTGGATGCCCCTCTCTTAAAATCTATTATTACTAAAAATTGGTGTTTTTTGTTTGAGGAGCAATTAGTTAGTAAACATATTGCAGATTGCCCTCAGATAATATTTCAAAAGGGGATAAATTTAAAAATGTTGCTCGAAGGTAATAAACCCTATTGTCACCGGCCACATTGTGGTATGTATAAGTGTGAAAATTGCCGTTGGTGTAAATACATCAAAGTAGGGAGATCAGCAACAGTAGGTAGGGTGAAGTTGTACATCAATGATAAGTACAATTGTAATACCAGGGGGGGTGGTCTATTTAGGTTTATGTTCTAATTGTCCCACTTTTTATGTGGGAAAAACAGATTGACCACTCAAAAATAGAATATATGAACATTGTTATGCAATGCAAAAAGGGAATACCAACAACGCCCTGGCTAGACATCTATTAAGTTTCCCTGAGCATGATTTCCTTTTTTTAGCTATTGACAAGGTATTGGAAAATGGTAGGGGCGGTCCAACTAGTTTAAAATTGGAAGAAAATGAAGTTTTGTGGCAGTTAAAATTAAATGCTGCAGCCCCACCAGGACTTAATGATGTCATTTCGATTAAAAGTATTCTAAAATTGAAAGCCTTATTGAGATGATAGGAAGAACTCTCATCGAACCAAATATTTGGATTATATTTCATTTAAAGTATGTAACTAAATGGTATTGTAATGATTTTATTTCTTGTTGTTCCTTAATGGAATGACTAAAGTATTAGAGACATACATTTATATAGAGATTTTTGAGAACATTTATGACTTTAAAATGGGGTAGGGTTATTTATTCAGGAAATGACATCATTCATTTTATTGTATTTAAACATGTGTTTGTTATTTTTGTATTGTCTGAAGAAGTTTACGAATCTCCAGTAAACGAAAGCGCTTACAAAGATTATTTTTGCTTCCAGCGTGTTCTTTTCTCTGTTTTTGTTCATTTTCTAGTCAAGATACATTTATTTTAGAAATATATCCCTGAAAATCACTGAGACAATTGTAAAGTATATAAAATCATTTAAGGCTAGTAGTTAAAGCTTTGCTCTCCAATGGTACAGTGTGAACTTTATTTGAATGTGGTGGTACTGCTGATAACAACTCAAAAAGTTCCAGCAATGAATCATAAAAGACTCACAATTTCACAGAAAAATAATTATTTAAACAAAAACATTGAGTGCTTTCCTCTATCCTTAATATTGAGACTTCATCAGAATGGTATTGGTCACAGCCCAAAGCAACATTGTTCACTTGCCATAAACTCATAGGAGTGAGCATCGCAAATATATTGTCCGTGGTGCATTTTAAAGGATCTTTCCTGACATTAGTCATTAAATTAACACTCATTCAGTTCTGAATAGCTGGATGCTAATTAATCCCTGTCTTCCTGAAGTCCCGAGTGCCCGGAAACCACTTCCTTCCTGAGCGCTTTTCTCCACTTTCCTCCATTGAAATACACATTATATGATTTGCAATATATTACTAACAGAATGAATTGCCAAAAGCTATAATGTGTAAAAGTTCTTTTTTAGGCAATGGGCTACTCACTGGTGTTACATTCAGAGGGGATGACGTTATATTGCAGATTTATGAATGAAACTGGTATTTTTATTTTCCAAAAAATGAGTAATATTATAGACAAACAAAAAGTTATATCTCTGTAAGCATGCAACATATACCCAAGTTATCAGTGGAAGAATTATTTATCTGTATCTTTCCAATAATGTATGTCTGGGGCAGGTAACTCATGGCTGTTTAGTGATATTCACAATCTATGTGAGTTATGTATATAATCATTTTACAATATTTCAAAACAATATTAATCTACAAAATTACGCGTGTTAGATGGCAGGTATCAATGGTAAATCTGTGTCATGTAGTGACATTTGTACACCTGTAGGTCACATGGCTTTTACAATATTATATAGATATGAAAATATTCATAATAATCATAACTGCTTTGTCAAATAGACTTATTTTAGAATGTCTTCACATTACCCACAATGTTTTAAGGTAATTTTTAATACTCATCACCTGCATCTGGAACTTCACAGCATCACACTTCATTTTTGCATTATCAGTATAACATGGAATTATGTCGTGTTTTTATAACATTTTGGAAATATCCCTTAGTAACCCATTTCACTGTGAATGGTCAACAATTCTTGTCAGTTCATAGCTGCCAACTTACTTCCTTAGGTTTAAATTTTTATATTTACCAGACTGCAGAACTCAGACTTTGAAAATGCTGACAAGTATGCTCACCTCAAGACTACAGCAGAATCTCCCTTTTAAGGAAAGCAGACACTTACAGGAAGCACAGGAATTCTGCTTTCCTGATGACTGTACTTGGTAGCAGTGGGTTAACATGGATAATTTGATTGTCCATTTTTAAGTAAAGTAATTAACTGAAGTCAAAAATGGCATAATTAACCTTGAAGTTATTTTCTTAAGAATGCTGAACAAAGCCAGGATAGATGGGGGACATAGGATCAAAATTAGGGACAATTTGTAAATATTACTTTAACAAAACAGGATATGAGGACTGCCTGGATCCACATGGGTGGGGCAACAGGAATAAAGATGGAGAAGCCATTCTAGACTTCTGTCTGGCAAATGGCTTGATAGTAGCCAACACATGGTTCAGAAAGAGATACAGTCACAAGATCACATACAAGAGTAGCCAACATGCAACTCAGGTAGACTTCCTTCTAGTAAGGCACTGGGGCAGAATCCATGATTGCAAAATCATCCCCTGTGAAATTGTTGGCCCACAGCATAAACCACTAGTTGCCATAATCAGCTGCAAGCAGTGTTCAGAGAAGGCTCTAAGGTCAACAGAGACCAGGCTGAAGACCTGGAAGTTGAATGGAGAGAAAATACAACAGTTCAAGGAATTAATCAGGGCTCTAGCACCCCAAAAAGAGGAGGAAATAGGTGGAGTTGAACAAGAATAGCAGCGCCTAAAACAGCATGTGTTAGGACTACAGAAAAGATATGTGGCCGAGCCAGGTATGGAAATAAGGTACATAAGGAAAGCTGGTGGTGGAATGCAGAAGTGCAGGAAGTAATCAAAAGAAAGAAGGAGTGCAGGAAGAAGTGGGAGAGTGAAAAGACTGACCAAGCTAGGAAGGACTACTGGTTGGCTAGCAAAGAAACTAAGAAAGAAGTTGCAATAGCAAAGAATAGGGCATCAGAGGCACTCTATCAGCTTCTGGAAAGTGACTCAGTAAGTGGCACAAAGAAACTATACCAGGTTGCAAGGCAAAGACAGAAAGATAAAGAAGATAGTCAGACAACCTTCATAAGGGATTCCAGCAACAACCTGCTCGCCAATCCACAGGACATCAAAGGCAGATAGAAGGAGTGTTTCCAGCAGCTTCTGAATGAATAAAACACCACAGAAGTTGTACTGCCCCAGAAACAGCCTACCGTGAGAGGAGAAGAGGAGGAGCCCACCTTAGAAGAAGTAAGGGCAGCACTAAGGAAGATGAAGTCAGGGAAAGCAGCAGGCTCAGATGAGGTTACATCAGGTATGATAAAGATGCTGGGTGAGATAGGGGAGAAGTGGCTCCTGAGGGTACTAATAGCAGTATGGGGAGAAAGATGTATCCCAGCTGACTGGAGAACAAGCATACTAGTGCCAGTGTACAAGAACAAAGGGGACAGCCACAAATGTGGGCAGTACAGAGGCATCAAACTCCTATCACATTGCATGAAAGTTATGGAGACGGTGATTGATAAACAGATACGTAGAGTAGTAGAATGTAAGATAGAGGATGAACAGTTCGGATTCAGATCTGGATGTAGCACAACTGACCCAATGTTTGCAGTGAGTCAGATACTTGAGAAAAAGCTAGAGATGAGGAAAGAGTCCAACTGGGCATTCCTAGACATAGAGAAAGCATATGATAAGGTCCCAAGAAAGGCTGATCTGGGCAGTACTGTGGTGGTTTGAAGTCCCATAACCATTGGTAGAATTAGTGCAGGCTATGAACAAGGACCCAATTATTCAAGTACAAACAGTGTTCAGCCTCACAGAGGGGTTCCCAGTGGGAGTGGGTGTACACCAGGGTTCAGCTCTGAGCCCACTGTTGTTCATACTGGTGATGGACTACATTAGCAAACAGGTCGGAGGGGACAGATCAATAATGTTGATGCATGCAGATGATGTGGCATTACAGGCAAACTCTGACCTAGAACTTCAGCAAAGGATAGGAGAATGGAATGCAAAACTGAAGGAACATGGGATGAAACTAAGTACAGATAAGATAGTGGTAATGGCAGCAAATTGGGGAAATCAGAAGAAGCTGAGAACTGAGATAGAAGGGAAGATAGTGGAACAGGTAAACAGCTTCAAGTATCTGCGAGGGGTGGTTGAGGAGGAGGGAAGTCTGAATGAAGAGGTCAAAGCTAGAATCAGAGGATCTGCAGTCAACTGGCATAGAGTATCAGGTGTAGTCTATGACAGAGGAATGTCACAGAAGTTGAAAAGTAAGGTATATAAGACAGTGGTGCAACCAGTACTACTGTATGGTACAGAAACTGGGGCAGTAAAGGCAGAACAGTTGAAGAAGCTAGAGGTGATGGAAATGAAGTACCTGAAAAGGGTGGTAGGATGCACACTGTGGAACAGATGAAGAAATGAGGACATAAGAGCAGAAGCCAAAGTAGCTCCAATTGCAGAAAAGATCAAAGAGAACAGATTGCGGTGGTTTGGACACCTGCAGAAAAGCAGTAAACAATCTGGTGAGGAAGATTTGGGACAGACAGGAAGAAGGTAAGAGGAAGTGAGGATGTCCAGCAAAGACGTGGATGGATTGTGTGAAAGACGATCTGCGACAATCAGGCATTACTGTTGAAGAAGGCAGGAGTGTGGCACCGAAATGAGTGAGTTGGTGACAGTTAACATGATACCCTGACCCCATGTAGAAAAAATGGGAAAAAGGGGGCTGATGATGATGATTGTAAATATTACTTTAAACCACTTAGGAAGTTAATAGAATGACATGTTTTACAGCAGCAGGCATTTTGTAAAGAATAGGAAATATGAAAATATTATGTCTGACATTACTGATGGACTGTAATCCAGTGATTTACCAGAAAATCAAACATTTTATGAGGGACAGGCAAAAATATCAGGTAAAATCTGGGACAGCTTAGAAGTAGGTGTTCAAAAATAAAGATGCATTATCAATTATTTCACATTATTGTTCTGTATCTGTGTACCAGTTAAACAGTTTTAACAATGTTTAGCAGTTTTACAAGGGCATTGATAAAGTAACTGCTGTGACACCATGGTTATTAATAGTGTATGGTTTATAAACCACTTTTTTTGTAAGAAAGATATGCTATGAAGTCTGGTTCTATTCTGAGTGTACCTCCTGTTGCCAAGTGGGTTCTTTTAGAAGACAGATAAGAAATAAAATAGGTATGAAGTTTTATTCATTTGCGCTTATACTTTTTATTCTATGTGACACCTCCCCCCCCCAGTTTGATGGTCATCAAACCTCCCTTATTGGGCTCAAGCCCATTCATTTTGTAGGAGGGGGGCCTTAGATCCACTAGGGAGAGAGCTGTCCCGAAGGGATGTCATTTAGGCATATGTCTGTGTGTTTGTGCTCTCATCAGCATCCTGACAAAATGTATTTGTCTAAGTCCCTAACTTCACGCTTGGGGGAGAGACATACTATCTGAATACCTATGGGGACTCACAATGCCTCCCATGCATATTTCTATGTACTTGTTAATGAAGACTACCACCAGGTGTTGGCTTGGTAAGGCGAAAGCCCACCTGTGGATGCCCACTGCCATGCCATAGTTACTCTAACAGATTGAGGATGTGTGCATCCTGGTCTGTCCTTCCAGGATTGACACAGTCAACCTTCACTGCCAGAGCTGTCAGGCACCCATGAAGCTAACTCCAATCACTCATAGGCTGCAGTCAAGACTATACCCCTCTATGCAGTTGCAGTGGCTTTTGGGCTTATAGTTGTGAAATATGTTTTGCACAAAACATAACTGTGCACTTCAGAAAAGCCCTTCAGTAAACTCATCACATTATTCATGAGACAGCATGCACACTTGTCTTTTTACATTTTATATAGATTTAGCTGGAAACTGCTAGAAAATAGAAATATACATTAGCATTTAATATTACTACACAGTAGCAATTATCCCACATTGTTATTTTTCTGCAAAATCACTAATAGCAATTAAACTCCATATATCCTTCACAAGCAGAATATATTGAATTATCCAGCACAAGCAATATCATGGGGGTTGTGGATGTAAAACAAAATTAAACAATAAGAAATAAGACTCAAAAAGAGAATACATGCCCAGGAAAATACATAGCACACTCATAATGTAGAAAAAAAAGTATTTGCTGATAACTACTGCCTTACAACAAAAAAATGTTAATGATGTGTGATAAAGAAATCAAGAAGTATAAGCCGATGAAAATGAAAGGGATTCGTCACTGCATTTCAGATAATTTAAATCGAATGTAGAAGAGCCCGTAATACTCAGAGTCCCTCTTAGGTGCTTCTGTGGTGTGCATGCATATGCCAAAATGGACCACATCCTGCCTTCTACTCTGAAATATAATTGACTTCCGTTCGTTCATATTTCTGTGGGTACTGTTAAGTTTAGCCCACCTCCCAATCTGGAGATGGTATTTAATCTGAAGGGCACCCACATCTTCACCTGTTTCCCACTTCCAGCACCATAATGCATAAAGTGTTTTTTAAACATACACAAGGAGGATGTAGGGGGGTACAAGTAGGGTGTGTGTGTGTGTGTGTGTGGGGGGGGGGCAAAGTTAATTGCTGTAACTAGCAAATACTGAAAAGGAATAGTTATCCTAGGACATGTATCACAGTGAGATAGTCTTCACAATCAGTTAGCTTATGTTCACTGGTGAGAAATAGTGGCCCATGTCATATTATGTAGACAGGTCCTCTCACATCTTGACAGAGCTCTGATACTTGTAGTTTTGGACGTGTCATTTAACCACAAAAGAGTTCTTGAACCAGACCTGAAAACACAGGATGCGTAGAGCATCTCCTCTAATTCAGCGAAGAGAAGTGAAGAAATAAGTAAAGACCTTAATTTTGTGCAGGTATGTGCTTGTTTATGCCAAGTATGTTAATCAAGTAAAAATCATAAGTACACACAAATCTGGCATTGTGATAGTATCTACTGGAAATATTTCTTATTGTAAGATCACTGACAGAAGAGTATTATTTTTTATACAGCCCATGAATCTGGTTATCTCTCAGTTATACCTTTAGCTTATCATAAAAAAAGTATGACTCACATGCATGTTACAGAGGCCTGGTGTGGTGTGCAGTACTTATTGTCCCTAATGTTTCATTACTATGTTACAGCGGCCTGGTGTGGTGTGCAGTACTTATTGTCCCTAACGTTTCATTACTATGTTCAGCGGTCTGGTGTGGTGTGCAGTACTTATTGTCCCTAACATTTCATTACTATGTTACAGTGGTGTGGTGTGGTGTGCAGTACTTATTGTCCCTAACGTTTCATTACTATGTTACAGCGGCCTGGTGTGGTGTGCAGTACTTATTTTCCCTAACGTTTCATTACCATGTTACAGCGGTCTGGTGTGGTGTGCAGTTCTTATTGTCCCTAACGTTTGGTTACTATGTTACAGTGGTCTGGTGTGGTGTGCAGTACTTATTGTCCCTAACATTTCATTACTATGTTACAGCGGTCTGGTGTGGTGTGCAGTACTTATTGTCCCTAATGTTTCATTACTATGTTACAGAGGTCTGGTGTGGTGTGCAGCACTTATTGTCCCTAACATTTCATTACTATGTTACAGTGGTCTGGTGTGGTGTGCAGTACTTATTGTCCCTAACGTTTCATTACTATGTTATAGAGGTCTGGTGTGGTGTGCAGTACTTATTGTCCCTAACATTTCATTACTATGTTACAGAGGTCTGGTGTGGTGTGCAGCACTTATTGTCCCTAACGTTTCATTACTATGTTACAGCGATCTGGTGTGGTGTGCAGCACTTATTGTCCCTAACGTTTCATTACTATGTTACAGAGGCCTGATGTGGTGTGCAGTACTTATTGTCCCTAACGTTTCATTACTATGTTACAGTGGTCTGGTGTGGTATAAAAATACTTATTGTCCCTAACGTTTCATTACTATGTTACAGCGGTCTGGTGTGGTATGCAGTACTTATTGTCCCTAACGTTTCATTACTATGTTACAGAGGCCTGGTGTGGTGTGAAGTACTTATTGTCCCTAATGTTTCATTACTATGTTACAGCGGTCTGGTGTGGTGTGCAGTACTTATTGTCTCTAATGTTTCATTACTATGTTACAGAGGCCTGGTGTGGTGTGCAGTACTTATTGTCCCTAACGTTTCATTACTATGTTACAGAGGCCTGGTGTGGTGTGCAGTACTTATTCCCTAACGTTTCATTACTATGTTACAGAGGTCTGATGTAGTGAGCAGTACTTATTGTCCCTAATGTTTCATTACTATGCTGCAGTGTTACAGTGGTCTGGTGTGGTGTGCAGTACTTATTGTCCCTAATGTTTCATTACTATGTTACAGTGGTCTGGTGTTATGTGCAGTACTTATTGTCCGTAACGTTTCATTACTATGTTACAGAGGCCTGGTGTGGTGTGCTGTACTTATTGTCCTTAACATTTCATTACTATGTTACAGAGGCCTGGTGTGGTGTGCAATACGTATTGTCCCTAACATTTCATTAGTATGTTACAGCAGTCTGGTGTGGTGTGCAGTACTTATTGTCCCTAACGTTTCAATATTATGTTACAGTGTTCTGGTGTGGTGTGCAGTACTTATTGTTCCTAATGTTTCATTACTATGTTACAGAGGCCTGGTGTGGTGTGCAGTACTTATTGTCCCTAATGTTTCATTACTATGTTACAGCGGTCTGGTGTGGTGTGCAGTACTTATTGTCCCTAACGGTTCATTACTATGTTACAGCGGTGTGGTATGGTGTGCAGTACTTATTGTCCCTAACGTTTCATTACTATGTTACAGCAGTCTGGTGTGGTGTGCAGTAATTATTGTCCCTAATGTTTCATTACTATATTACTGTGGTCTGCTGTGGTGTGCAGTACTTATTGTCCCTAACGTTTCATTGCCATGTTACAGTGGTCTGGTGTGGTGTTCATTATTTATTGTCCCTAACGTTTCATTACTATGTTACAGCGGTCTGGTGTGGTGTGCAGTACTTATTGTCCCTAACGTTTCATTACTATGTTACAGTGGTCTGGTGTGATGTGCAGTACTTATTGTCCCTAAAGTTTCATTACTATGTTATAGAGGCCTGGTGTGGTGTGCAGTACTTATTGTCCCTAACGTTTCATTACTATGTTACAGAGGCCTGGTGTGGTGTGCAGTACTTATTGTCCCTAACGTTTCATTACTATGTTACAGAGGCCTGGTGTGGTGTGCAGTACTTATTACCCCTAACATTTCATTACTATGTTTGAGAGGTCTGCTATGGTGTACAGTAGCTATTGTCCCTAACGTTTCTTTACTATGTTACAGCTGTCTGTTGTGGTGTGCAGTACTTATTGTCCCTAACATTTCATTACTATGTTACAAAGGCCTAGTGTGGTGTGCAGTACTTATTGTCCTTAACATTTCATTACTATGTTACAGAGGCCTGGTATGGTGTGCAGAACATATTGTCCCTAACGTTTCTTTACTATGTTACAGAGGCCTGGTGTGGTGTGCAGTACTTATTGTCAATAATGTTTCATTACTATGTTACAGAGGTCTGTTGTGGTGTGCAGTACTTCTTGTCCCTAATGTTTCATTACTATGTTACAGAGGCCTGGTGTGGTGTGCAGTACTTATTGTCCCTAACGTTTCATTACCATATTACAGAGGCCTGGTGTGTTGTGCAGTACTTATTGTTGCTAGTGTTTCATTACTATGTTAGAGCGGTCTGGTCTGGTGTGCAGTACTTATTGCCCCTAACGTTTCAATACTATGTTGCAGCATTCTGGTGTGGTGTGCAACACTTTTTGTCCCTAACATTTCATTACTATGTTGAAGAGGCCTGGTGTGGCGTGCAGTACTTATTGTCCCTAACGTTTCATTACTATGTTACAGCGGTCTTGTGTGGTGCCCAATACTTATTGTCGCTAACGTTTTATTACTATGTTACAGAGGCCTGGTGTGGTGTGCAGTACTTATTGTCCCTAACGTTTCATTACTATGTTACAGTGGTCTGGTGTGGTGTGCAGTACTTATTGTCCCTAACGTTTCATTACTATGTTACAGCGGTCTGGTGTGGTGTGCAGTATTTATTGTCCCTAATGTTTCATTAGTATGTTACAGCAGTCTGGTGTGGTGTGCAGTACTTATTGTCCCTAACGTTTTATTACTATGTTACTGTGGTCTGGTGTGGAGTGCAGTACTTATTGTCCCTAACGTTTCATTACTGTGTTACAGCGGTCTGGTCTCGTGTGCATTACTTATTGTCCCTAACGTTTCATTACTTTGTTACAGCAGTCTGGTCTCGTGTGCATTACTTATTGTCCCTAACGTTTCAATACTATGTTGCAGCATTCTGATGTGGTGTGCAGTACGTATTGTCCCTAACGTTTCATTACTATGTTGAATAGGCCTGCTGTGGTGTGCAGTAGTTGTTGTCCCTAACATTTCATTACTATGTTACAGCAGTCTGGTGTGGTGTGTAGTACTTACTGCCCCTACTGTTTCATTACTATGTTACAGCGGTCCGGTGTGATGTGCAGTACTTATTGTCTGTAACGTTTCATTACTATGTTACAGAGGCCTGGTGTGGTGTGCAGTACTTATTATCCCTAACGTTTCATTACTATGTTACAGAGGCCTGGTGTGGTGTGCAGTACTTATTGTCCCTAATGGTTCATTACTATGTTACTGTGGTCTGCTGTGGTGTGTAGTACTTATTGTCCCTAACATTTCATTGCTATGTTTCAAAGGCCTGGTGTGGTGTTCAGTACTTGTTGTCCCTAACATTTCATTACTATGTTACAGCAGTCTGGTGTGGTGTGCAGTACTTATTGTCCCTAATGTTTCATTACTATGCTACAGCAGTCTGGTGTGGTGTGCAGTACTTATTGTCCCTAATGTTTCATTACTATGTTACTGTGGTCTGCTGTGGTGTGTAGTACTTATTGTCCCTAACGTTTCATTACTATGTTACAGCGGTCTGGTGTGGTGTGCATTACTTATGGTCCCTAACGTTTCATTACTATGTTACAGTGGTCTGGTGTGGTGTGCAGTACTTATTGTCCCTAACGTTTCATTACTATGTTACAGCGGTCTGGTGTGGTGTGCAGTACTTATTTTCCCTAACATTTTATTACTATGTTACAGAGGACTGGTGTGGTGTGCAGTACTTATTGTCCCAAATGTTTCATTACTATGTTACAGCGGTCTGGTGTCGTGTGTAGTACTTATTGTCTGTAATGTTTCATTACTATGTTACAGGGGTCTCGTGTGGTGTGCAGTACTTATTGTCCCTAACATTTCATTACTATGTTACAGCGGTCTGGTGTGGTGTGCAGTACTTATTGTCCCTAACATTTCATTACTATGTTACTGCGGTCTGGTGTGCTGTGCAGTACTTATTGTCCCTAACATTTCATTACTATGTTACAGAGGCCTGGTGTGGTGTGCAGTACTTATTGTCCCTTACGTTTCATTATTATGTTACAGCGGTATGGTGTGGTGTGCAGTACATTGTCCCTAACGTTTCATTACTATGTTACAGCGGCCTGGTGTGGTGTGCAGTACTTATTGTCTCTAACGTTTCATTACTATGTTCAGCGGTCTGAGGTGGTGTGCAGTACTTATTGTCCCTAACATTTCATTACTATGTTACAGCGGTCTGGTGTGGTGTGCAGTACTTATTGTCCCTAATGTTTCATTACTATGTTACTGCGGTCTGGTGTGGTGTGCAGTACTTATTGTCCCTAACGTTTCATTACTATGTTACAGAGGCCTGGTGTGGTGTGCAGTACTTATTGTCCCTTACGTTTCATTATTATGTTACAGCGGTATGGTGTGCTGTGCAGTACTTATTGTCCCTAACATTTCATTACTATGTTACAGAGGCCTGGTGTGGTGTGCAGTACTTATTGTCCCTAACGTTTCATTGCCATGTTACAGTGGTCTGGTGTGGTGTTCATTATTTATTGTCCCTAATGTTTCATTACTATGTTACAGCGGTCTGGTGTGGTGTGCAGTACTTATTGTCCCTAACGGTTCATTACAATGTTACAGCAGTGTGGTGTGCAGTACTTATTGTCCATAATGTTTCATTACTATGTTACAGCGGTCTGTTGTGGTGTGCAGTACTTATTGTCCCTAACATTTCATTACTATGTTACAGCGGTCTGGTGTGGTGTGCAGTACTTATTGTCCCTAACGTTTCATTACTATGTTACAGAGGCCTGGTGTGGTGTGCAGTACTTATTGTCCCTAACGTTTCATTACTATGTTACAGAGGCCTGGTGTGGTGTGCAGTACTTATTACCCCTAACATTTCATTACTATGTTTGAGAGGTCTGCTATGGTGTACAGTAGCTATTGTCCCTAACATTTCATTACTATGTTACAGCAGTCTGGTGTGGTGTGCAGTACTTATTGTCCCTAACGTTTCATTACTATGTTACAGTGGTGTGGTGTGGTGTGCAGTACTTATTATCCCTAACATTTCATTACTATGTTACAGCGGTCTGCTGTGTTGTGCAGTACTTATTGTCCCTAACCTTTCATTTCTATGTTACACTGGCCTGGTGTTTTGTGAAGTACTTATTGTCCCTAACTTTTCATTATTATGTTACAGCGGTATGGTGTGATGTGCAGTACTTATTGTCCCTAACGTTGCATTACTATGTTACAGCGGCCCGGTGTGGTGTGCAGTACTTATTGTCCCTAACGTTTCATTACTATGTTACAGTGGTCTGGTGTGTTGTGCAATACTTATTGTCCCTAACCTTTCATTACTATGTTACATAGGCCTGGTGTGGCATGCAGTACTTATTGTCCCTAACGTTGCATTAGTATTTTACAGCAGTCTGGTGTGGTGTGCAGTACTTATTGTCCCTAACGTTTCATTACTATGTTACAGCGGTCTGGTGTGGTGTGCAGTACTTATTGTCCCTAACGGTTCATTACAATGTTACAGCGGTGTGGTGTGCAGTACTTATTGTCCCTAACGTTTCATTGCTATGTTACAGCAGTCTGGTGTGGTGTGCAGTACTTATTGTCCCTAACATTTCATTACTATGTTACAGCGGTCTGGTGTGGTGTGCAGTACTTATTGTCCCTAACACTTCATTACTATGTTGCAGCAGTCTGGTGTGGTGTGCAGTACTTATTGTCCCTAACATTTCATTATTATGTTGCAGCGGTCTGGTGTGGTGTGCAGTACTTATTATCCCTAACATTTCATTACTATGTTACAGCGGTCTGGTGTGGTGTGCAGTACTTATTTTCCCTAACATTTTATTAGTATGTTACAGAGGACTGGTGTGGTGTGCAGTACTTTTTGTCCATAACGTTTCATTACTATGTTACAGCGGTCTGGTGTGGTGTGCAGTACTTATTGTCCCTAACGTTTCATTACTATGTTACCGGGGTTTGGTGTGGTGTGCAGTACTTATTGTCCCTAACATTTCATTACTATGTTACAGCGGTCTGGTGTGGTGTGCAGTACTTATTGTCCCTAACGTTTCATTACTATGTTACAGCGGTCTGGTGTGGTGTGCAGTGCTTATTGTCCCTAACGTTTCATTACTATGTTACTGCGGTCTGGTGTGGTGTGCTGTACTTATTGTCCCTAGCGTTTCATTACTATGTTACAGAGGCCTGGTGTGGTGTGCAGTATTTATTGTCCCTTACGTTTCATTATTATGTTACAGCGGTATGGCGTGGTGTGCAGTACATTGTCCCTAACGTTTCATTTCTATGTTACAGCGGCCTGGTGTGGTGTGCAGTACTTATTGCCTCTAATGTTTCATTACTATGTTCAGCGGTCTGGTGTGGTGTGCAGTACTTATTGTCCCTAACGTTTCATTACTATGTTACAGTGGTCTGGTGTGGTGTGCAGTACTTATTGTCCCTAACATTTCATTACTATGTTACAGCGGTCTGGTGTGTTGTGCAGTACTTATTGTCCCTAACCTTTCATTTCTATGTTACACCGGCCTGGTGTGGTGTGCAGTACTTATTGTCCCTGACGTTTCATTACCATGTTACAGCGGTCTGGTGTGGTGTGCAGTTCTTATTGTCCCAAAAGTTTTGTTACTATGTTGCAGTGGTCTGGTGTGGTGTGCAGTACTTATTGTCCCTAATGTTTTCATTACTATGTTACAGAGGCCTGGTGTGGTGTGCAGTACTTATTGTCCCTAACATTTCATTACTATGTTCAGCTGTCTGGTGTGGTGTGCAGTACTTATTGTCCTTAACATTTCATTACTATGTTACTACGGTCTGGTCTGATGTGCAGTACTTATTGTCTGTAATGTTTCATTACTATGTTACAGAGTTCTGGTGTGGTGTGCAGTACTTATTGTCCCTAATGTTTCATTACTATGTTACAGAGTGGGGTGGTGTGGTGTGCAGTACTTATTGTCCCTAACGTTTCATTACTATGTTACAGTGGTGTGGTGTGGTGTGCAGTACTTATTATCCCTAACATTTCATTACTATGTTACAGCGGTCTGCTGTGTTGTGCAGTACTTATTGTCCCTAACCTTTCATTTCTATGTTACACTGGCCTGGTGTGGTGTGAAGTACTTATTGTCCCTAACTTTCATTATTATGTTACAGTGGTATGGTGTGGTGTGCAGTACTTATTGTCCCTAACGTTGCATTACTATGCTACAGCGGCCCAGTGTGGTGTGCAGTACTTATTGTCCCTAATGTTTCATTACTATGTTACAGTGGTCTGGTGTGTTGTGCAATACTTATTGTCCCTAACCTTTCATTACTATGTTACATAGGCCTGGTGTGGTGTGCAGTACTTATTGTCCCTAACGTTGCATTAGTGTTTTACAGCGGTCTGGTGTGGTGTGCAGTATTAATTGTCCCTAACGTTTCATTACTATGTTACAGCATTCTGGTGTGGTGTACAGTACTTATTGTCCCTAACATTTCATTACTATGTTACAGAGTTCTGGTGTGGTGTGCAGTACTTATTGTCCCTAACGTTTCCTTACTATGTTTGAAAGGCCTGCTATGGTGTACAGTAGCTATTGTCCCTAACGTTTCTTTACTATGTTACAGCTGTCTGGTGTGGTGTGCAGTACTTATTCTCCCTAACATTTCATTACTATGTTATAAAGGCCTAGTGTGGTGTGCAGTACTTATTGTCCTTAACATTTCATTACTATGTTACAGAGGCCTGGTATGGTGTGCAGTATTTATTGTCCCTAACGTTTCTTTACTATGTTACAGAGGCCTGGTGTGGTGTGCAGTACTTATTGTCAATAACGTTTCATTACTATGTTACAGAGGTCTGGTGTGGTGTGCAGTACTTCTTGTCCCTAACGTTTCAGTACTATGTTGCAGCATTCTGGTGTGGTGTGCAGTACTTATTGTCCCTAATGTTTTCATTACTATGTTATAGAGGCCTGGTGTGGTGTGCAGTACTTATTGTCCCTAACATTTCATTACTATGTTCAGCTGTCTGGTGTGGTGTGCAGTACTTATTGTCCTTAACATTTCATTACTATGTTACTATGATCTGGTCTGATGTGCAGTACTTATTGTCTGTAATGTTTCATTACTATGTTACAGAGTTCTGGTGTGGTGTGCAGTACTTATTGTCCCTAATGTTTCATTACTATGTTACAGAGGCGTGGTGTGGTGTGCAGTACTTATTGTCCCTAACGTTTCATTACTATGTTACAGTGGTGTGGTGTGGTGTGCAGTACTTATTATCCCTAACATTTCATTACTATGTTACAGCGGTCTGCTATGTTGTGCAGTACTTATTGTCCCTAACCTTTCATTTCTATGTTACACTGGCCTGGTGTGGTGTGAAGTACTTATTGTCCCTAACTTTTCATTATTATGTTACAGCGGTATGGTGTGGTGTGCAGTACTTATTGTCCCTAACGTTGCATTACTATGTTACAGCGGCCCGGTGTGGTGTGCAGTACTTATTGTCCCTAACGTTTCATTACTATGTTACAGTGGTCTGGTGTGTTGTGCAATACTTATTGTCCCTAAGCTTTCATTACTATGTTACATAGGCCTGGTGTGGTGTGCAGTACTTATTGTCCCTAACATTGCATTAGTATTTTACAGCAGTCTGGTGTGGTGTGCAGTACTTATTGTCCCTAACGTTTCATTACTATGTTACAGCGGTCTGGTGTGGTGTGCAGTACTTATTGTCCCTAACGGTTCATTACAATGTTACAGCAGTGTGGTGTGCAGTACTTATTGTCCATAATGTTTCATTACTATGTTACAGCAGTCTGTTGTGGTGTGCAGTACTTATTGTCCCTAACATTTCATTACTATGTTACAGCGGTCTGGTGTGGTGTGCAGTACTTATTGTCCCTAACATTTCATTACTATGTTGCAGCAGTCTGGTGTGGTGGGCAGTACTTATTGTCCCTAATGTTTCATTACTATGTTACAGCGGTCTGGTGTGGTGTGCAGTACTTATTGTCCCTAACGGTTCATTACAATGTTACAGCGGTGTGGTGTGCAGTACTTATTGTCCCTAACATTTCATTACTATGTTACAGCAGTCTGGTGTGGTGTGCAGTACTTATTGTCCCTAACGTTTCATTACTATGTTACAGTGGTGTGGTGTGGTGTGCAGTACTTATTATCCCTAACATTTCATTACTATGTTACAGCGGTCTGCTGTGTTGTGCAGTACTTATTGTCCCTAACCTTTCATTTCTATGTTACACTGGCCTTGTGTTTTGTGAAGTACTTATTGTCCCGAACTTTTCATTATTATGTTACAGCGGTATGGTGTGATGTGCAGTACTTATTGTCCCTAACGTTGCATTACTATGTTACAGCGCCCGTGTGGTGTGCAGTACTTATTGTCCCTAACGTTTCATTACTATGTTACAGTGGTCTGGTGTGTTGTGCAATACTTATTGTCCCTAACCTTTCATTACTATGTTACATAGGCCTGGTGTGGCATGCAGTACTTATTGTCCCTAACGTTGCATTAGTATTTTACAGCAGTCTGGTGTGGTGTGCAGTACTTATTGTCCCTAACGCTTCATTACTATGTTACAGCGGTCTGGTGTGGTGTGCAGTACTTATTGTCCCTAACGGTTCATTACAATGTTACAGCGGTGTGGTGTGCAGTACTTATTGTCCCTAACGTTTCATTGCTATGTTACAGCAGTCTGGTGTGGTGTGCAGTACTTATTGTCCCTAACATTTCATTACTATGTTACAGCGGTCTGGTGTGGTGTGCAGTACTTATTGTCCCTAACACTTCATTACTATGTTGCAGCAGTCTGGTGTGGTGTGCAGTACTTATTGTCCCTAACATTTCATTATTATGTTGCAGCGGTCTGGTGTGGTGTGCAGTACTTATTATCCCTAACATTTCATTACTATGTTACAGCGGTCTGGTGTGGTGTGCAGTACTTATTTTCCCTAACATTTTATTAGTATGTTACAGAGGACTGGTGTGGTGTGCAGTACTTTTTGTCCATAACGTTTCATTACTATGTTACAGCGGTCTGGTGTGGTGTGCAGTACTTATTGTCCCTAACGTTTCATTACTATGTTACCGGGGTTTGGTGTGGTGTGCAGTACTTATTGTCCCTAACATTTCATTACTATGTTACAGCGGTCTGGTGTGGTGTGCAGTACTTATTGTCCCTAACGTTTCATTACTATGTTACAGCGGTCTGGTGTGGTGTGCAGTGCTTATTGTCCCTAACGTTTCATTACTATGTTACTGCGGTCTGGTGTGGTGTGCTGTACTTATTGTCCCTAGCGTTTCATTACTATGTTACAGAGGCCTGGTGTGGTGTGCAGTATTTATTGTCCCTTACGTTTCATTATTATGTTACAGCGGTATGGCGTGGTGTGCAGTACATTGTCCCTAACGTTTCATTTCTATGTTACAGCGGCCTGGTGTGGTGTGGAGTACTTATTGCCTCTAATGTTTCATTACTATGTTCAGCGGTCTGGTGTGGTGTGCAGTACTTATTGTCCCTAACGTTTCATTACTATGTTACAGTGGTCTGGTGTGGTGTGCAGTACTTATTGTCCCTAACATTTCATTACTATGTTACAGCGGTCTGGTGTGTTGTGCAGTACTTATTGTCCCTAACCTTTCATTTCTATGTTACACCGGCCTGGTGTGGTGTGCAGTACTTATTGTCCCTGACGTTTCATTACCATGTTACAGCGGTCTGGTGTGGTGTGCAGTTCTTATTGTCCCAAAAGTTTTGTTACTATGTTGCAGTGGTCTGGTGTGGTGTGCAGTACTTATTGTCCCTAATGTTTTCATTACTATGTTACAGAGGCCTGGTGTGGTGTGCAGTACTTATTGTCCCTAACATTTCATTACTATGTTCAGCTGTCTGGTGTGGTGTGCAGTACTTATTGTCCTTAACATTTCATTACTATGTTACTACGGTCTGGTCTGATGTGCAGTACTTATTGTCTGTAATGTTTCATTACTATGTTACAGAGTTCTGGTGTGGTGTGCAGTACTTATTGTCCCTAATGTTTCATTACTATGTTACAGAGGCGTGGTGTGGTGTGGTGTGCAGTACTTATTGTCCCTAACGTTTCATTACTATGTTACAGTGGTGTGGTGTGGTGTGCAGTACTTATTATCCCTAACATTTCATTACTATGTTACAGCGGTCTGCTGTGTTGTGCAGTACTTATTGTCCCTAACCTTTCATTTCTATGTTACACTGGCCTGGTGTGGTGTGAAGTACTTATTGTCCCTAACTTTCATTATTATGTTACAGTGGTATGGTGTGGTGTGCAGTACTTATTGTCCCTAACGTTGCATTACTATGTTACAGCGGCCCAGTGTGGTGTGCAGTACTTATTGTCCCTAATGTTTCATTACTATGTTACAGTGGTCTGGTGTGTTGTGCAATACTTATTGTCCCTAACCTTTCATTACTATGTTACATAGGCCTGGTGTGGTGTGCAGTACTTATTGTCCCTAACGTTGCATTAGTGTTTTACAGCGGTCTGGTGTGGTGTGCAGTACTAATTGTCCCTAACGTTTCATTACTATGTTACAGCATTCTGGTGTGGTGTACAGTACTTATTGTCCCTAACATTTCATTACTATGTTACAGAGTTCTGGTGTGGTGTGCAGTACTTATTGTCCCTAACGTTTCCTTACTATGTTTGAAAGGCCTGCTATGGTGTACAGTAGCTATTGTCCCTAACGTTTCTTTACTATGTTACAGCTGTCTGGTGTGGTGTGCAGTACTTATTCTCCCTAACATTTCATTACTATGTTATAAAGGCCTAGTGTGGTGTGCAGTACTTATTGTCCTTAACATTTCATTACTATGTTACAGAGGCCTGGTATGGTGTGCAGTATTTATTGTCCCTAACGTTTCTTTACTATGTTACAGAGGCCTGGTGTGGTGTGCAGTACTTATTGTCAATAACGTTTCATTACTATGTTACAGAGGTCTGGTGTGGTGTGCAGTACTTCTTGTCCCTAACGTTTCAGTACTATGTTGCAGCATTCTGGTGTGGTGTGCAGTACTTATTGTCTGTAATGTTTCATTACTATGTTACAGAGGTCTGGTGTGGTGTTCAGTACTTATTGTCCCTAATGTTTCATTACTATGTTACAGAGGCCTGGTGTGGTGTGCAGTACTTATTGTCTCTAATGTTTCATTACTATGTTACAGCAGTCTGGTGTGGTGTGCAGTACTTATTGTCTTTAACGTTTCAATATTATGTTACAGCATTCTGGTGTGGTGTGCAGTACTTATTATTCCTAACGTTTCATTACTATGTTACAGAGGCGTGATGTGGTGTTCAGTACTTATTGTCCCTAACATTTCATTACTATGTTACAGTGGTCTGGTGTGGTGTGCAGTACTTATTGTCCCTAACAGTTCATTACTATGTTACAGCAGTGTGGTTTGCAGTACTTATCGTCCCTAACGTTTCATTACTATGTTACAGCAGTCTGGTGTGGTGTGCAGTACTTATTGTCCCTAACGTTTCATTACTATGTTACTGTGGTCTGCTGTGGTGTGTAGTACTTATTGTCCCTAACGTTTCATTACTATGTTACAGCGGTCTGGTGTGATGTGCAGTACTTATTGTCTGTAATGTTTCATTACTATGTTACAGAGTTCTGGTGTGGTGTGCAGTACTTATTGTCCCGAATGTTTCATTACTATGTTACAGAGGCGTGGTGTGGTGTGGTGTGCAGTACATATTGTCCCTAACGTTTCATTACTATGTTACAGTGGTCTGGTGTGTTGTGCAGTACTTATTGTCCCTAACGTTTCAATATTATGTTACAGCTTTCTGGTGTGGTGTGCAGTACTTATTATTCCTAACGTTTCATTACTATGTTACAGAGGCATGGTGTGGTGTTCAGTACTTATTGTCCCTAACATTTCATTACTATGTTACAGTGGTCTGGTGTGGTGTGCAGTACTTATTGTCCCTAACAGTTCATTACTATGTTACAGTGGTGTGGTTTGCAGTACTTATTGTCCCTAACGTTTCATTACTATGTTACAGCAGTCTGGTGTGGTGTGCAGTACTTATTGTCTCTAACGTTTCATTACTATGTTACTGTGGTCTGCTGTGGTGTGTAGTACTTATTGTCCCTAATGTTTCATTACTATGTTACAGCGGTCTAGTGTGGTGTGCATTACTTATTGTCCCTAACGTTTCATTACTATGTTACAGCGGTCTGGTGTGGTGTGCAGTAGTTATTGTCCCTAAAGTTTCATTACTATGTTACAGAGGCCTGGTGTGGTGTGCAGTACTTATTGTCCCTAATGTTTCATTATTATGTTACAGCGGTCTGGTGTCGTGTGCAGTACTTATTGTCCCTAACATTTCAATACTATGTTACAGCCATATGGTGTGGTGTGCAGTACTTATTGTCCCTAACATTTCATTACTATGTTACAGTGGTCTGGTGTGGTGTGCAGTACTTATTGTCCCTAACATTTCATTACTATGCTACAGCGGTCTGGTGTGGTTTGCAGTACTTATTTTCCCTAACATTTTATTACTATGTTGCAGTGGACTGGTGTGGTGTGCAGTACTTATTGTCCCTAAGGTTTCATTACTATGTTACAGTGGTCTGGTGTGGTGTACAGTACTTATTTTCCCTAACATTTTATTACTATGTTACAGAGGACTGGTGTGGTGTGCAGTACTTATTGTCCTTAATGTTTCATTACTATGTTACAGCGGTCTGATGTGGTGTGCAGTACTTATTGTCCCTAATGTTTCATTGCTATGTTACAGGGGTCTGGTGTGGTGTGCAGTACTTATTGTCCCTAACATTTCATTACTATGTTACAGCGGTCTGGTGTGCTGTGCAGTACTTATTGTCCCTAATGTTTCATTACTATGTTACTGCGGTTTGTTGTGGTGTGCAGTAGTTATTGTCCCTAACGTTTCATTACTATGTTACAGAGACCTGGTGTGGTGTGCAGTACTTATTGTCCCTTATGTTTCATTATTATGTTAAAGCGGTATGGTGTGGTGTGCAGTACATTGTCCCTAACGTTTCATTACTATGTTACAGCGGCCTGGTGTGGTGTACAGTACTTATTGTCCCTAACGTTTCATTACCATGTTACAGTGGTCTGGTGTGGTGTGCAGTTCTTATTGTCCCTAACGTTTGTTTACTATGTTACAGTGGTCTGGTGTGGTGTGCAGTACTTATTGTCCCTAATGTTTCATTACTATGTTACAGAGTTCTGATGTGGTGTGCAGTACTTATTGTCCCTAATGTTTCATTACTATGTTACAGCGGTCTGGTGTGGTGTGCAGTACTTATTGTCCCTAACATTTCATTACTATGTTACAGTGGTCTGGTATGGTGTGCAGTACTTATTGTCCCTAACATTTCATTACTATGTTACAGGGGTCTGGTGTGTTGTGCAGTACATATTGTCCCTAACCGTTCATTACTATGTTACAGCGGCCTGATGTGGTGTGCAGTATTTATTATCCCTAACGTTTTATTATTTTGTTACAGCGGTATTGTGTGGTGTGCGGTATTTATTGTCCCTAACATTTCATTACTATGTTACAGCGGCCTGGTGTGGTGTGCAGTACTTATTGTCCCTTATGTTTCATTACCATGTTACAACGGTCTGGTGTGGTGTGCAGTTCTTATTGTCCCTAATGTTTCGTTACTATGTTACAGTGGTCTGGTGTGGTGTGCAGTACTTATTGTCCCTAATGTTCCCTTACTATGTTACAGAGGCCTGGTGTTGTGTGCAGTACTTATTGTCCCTAAAATTTCATTACTATTTTACAGCGGTCTGGTGTGTTGTGCAGTACTTATTGTCCCTAACGTTTCATTACTATGTTACAGCGGCCTGGTGTGGTGTGCAGTATTTATTGTCCCTAACGTTTCATTGCTATGTTACAGAGGCCTGGTGTGGTGTGCAGTACTTATTGTCCCTAATGTTTCATTACTATGTTACAGAGTCCTGGTGTGGTGTGCAGTACTTATTGTCCCTAACGTTTCTTTAGTATTTTACAGCGGTCTGTTGTGGTGTGCAGTACTAATTGTCCCTAATGCTTCATTACTATGTTACAGAGGCCTGGTGTGGTGTGCAGTACTTATTGTCCCTAATGTTTCATTACTATGTTACAGCGTTCTGGTATGGTGTGCAGTATTTATTGTCCCTAATGTTTCATTACTATGTTACAGAGGCATAGTGTGGTGTGCAGTACTTATTTTCCCTAACGTTTCGTTACTAAGTTACAGAGGCCTTTTGTGGTGTGCAGTACTTATTGTCCCTAACGTTTCATTACTATGTTACAGAGGCATGGTGTGGTGTGCAGTACTTATTGTCCCTAACATTTCATTAGTATGATACAGCTGTCTGGAGTGGTGTGCAGTACTTATTGTCCCTAAAGTTTCATTACTATGTTACAGTGGTCTGGTGTGGTGTGCAGTACTTATTGTCCCTATCGTTTCATTACTATGTTACAGCGGTCTGGTGTGGTGTGCAGTACTTATTTTTCCTAACATTTCATTACTATGTTACAGCGGTCTTGTGTGGTGTGCAGTACTTATTGTCCCTAACATTTCATTACTACATTACAGAGGCCTGGTGTGGTGTGCAGTCCTTATTGTCCATAACGTTTCATTACTGAGAACTGGATGCACCAAAATCATCTCTCTCTCTCAACTCTAATAAATCTAAAATTCTTCTCTTCGCTCCCTCCAGGGCTTGCACATTTGATAAAACAGCATTCAAAATCATAAGCCAAACCTTGTCACCCATAGAGGTGGTCCCATCTGCAAAACTCCTTGGCATCACTATAGACGAGCACCTCAGATTTGATAGCCACATACAACAAAACATAAAGAAAACCCACCAAAAGCTAGGTATGCTCTATAAGAACAACTGCTTTCTCTCCAACTCCGCTAGGCATTCCTTAGCAATTACCTATCTTCTGCCATCTCTACTATATGGAGCCCCTCTCCTTACTAACCTGTCTTCTTCCATCTCCACTAAACTCGAAATCTGCTATAATAAAATCTCTAAATTTGCTACCAAATCTAAAACCTCTTCTCATCATTGTCTTTCCCTACAAACTCTGAACTGGCTAGAACTCCCTAACTACCTAGAATACCTCCAACTAACCACTGCTCACAAATTAATATTCTACCTTGATAAATGCCCGGCCCTAGAAAACATCCTTCTGCCATACACCCCAAACAGATCTCTAAGATCTGAACACCAAAATTTAATCGCCCTCCACAAACCCAATCGCCCTGGTGGCCAACTCCTTCTCTCCTACTCTCTTGGCAGGAAATGGAACTCTCTCCCTTCTACTCTTAGAAAAACATCTAACACTGAAGCCTTCAAAACCCAACTTTTCTCTTACTTGTCCACTAAACATAAGTGTACCTGCTTACATCCTACTTAAATTTAAATAAATTCCCCTTGAATCCCTCTATATCCTTTCTCTCTACTCTATCCTAATTCTCTTTTTTTTCTCTTTTTTTCTCTCGATCACAGCTTGATCAAATCTTAATCTACTCTCTGTCTATGTACTTTCTCTCTCTCTCTTCCCCTCATATGTAAATATTGTAAATAGCATGTACCCTTAGACCTTCTTCTCATACAGTTTAACCTGCTACTTGAAGGAAACTACTAAATCTATTATCTACCTTCCTGAATGATGTTTTTTGAAGTATACTGTGTGTATTTGCTTTTTTTACTAACTGTATCTATGTAATGTAATTTCAAATGTATATATTTTATTACTACCTTTTACACCATGTAACTTAGATTGAATTTGCTTTGCTTTTGGAGCTTTTCTCCCCGGGCCTCCACTGAAAATGGGTATGTTCTGGCCTAGTGGACTTCCCCGGTAATCAAACTGGAAATAAATAAATAAAATAAATAAATAAATTACTATGTTACAGAGGCCTTGTGTGTTGTGCAGTACTTATTGTCCCTAACGTTTCATTACTAAGTTACAAAGGCCTTTTGTGGTATGCAGTACTTATTGTCCCTAATGTTTCATTATTATGTTACAGCGGTCTGGTGTGGTGTGCAGTACTTTTTGTCCCTAATGTTTCATTACTATGTTACAGCGGTCTGGTGTGGTGTGCAGTACTTATTTTCCCTAACGTTTCATTACTATGTTACAGTGGTCTGGTCTGGTGTGCAGTACTTATTGTCCCTAACATTTCATTACTATGTTACAGCGGTCTGGTGTGGTGTGCAGTACTTATTGTCCCTAACGCTTCATTACTATGTTACAGTGGTCTGGTCTGGTGTGCAGTACTTATTGTCCCTAACGTTTCATTACTATGTTACAGCGGTCTGGTGTGGTGTGCAGTACTTATTGTCCCTAAAGTTTCATTACTATGTTACAGAGGCCTGGTGTGGTGTGCAGTACTTATTGTCCCTAACCTTTCATTACTATGTTACAGAGGCCTGGTGTGGTGTGCAGTACTTATTGTCCCTAACATTTCATTTCTATGTTAGAGAGGCCTGGTGTGGTGTGCAGTACTTATTGTCCATAACGTTTCATTACTACGTTACAGAGGCCTGGTGTGGTGTGCAGTACTTATTGTCCCTAACATTTCCTTACTATGTTACAGAGGCCTGGTGTGGTGTGCAGTAATTATTGTCCCTAACGTTTCATTACTATGTTACAGAGGCCTGTTGTGGTGTGCAGTAGTTTTTTCCCTAACATTTCATTACTATGTTACAGAGGCCTTGTGTGGTGTGCAGTACATATTGTCCCTAACTTTTCAATACTATGTTACAGCGTTCTGGTGTGGTGTGCAGTACTTATTGTGCATACCGTTTCTTTACTATGTTACAGAGGCCTGGTGTGGTGTGCAGTACTTATTGACCGTAACATTTCATTACTATGTTACAGCGGTCTGGTGTGGTGTGCAGTACTTATTGTCCCTAACATTTCATTACTATGTTACAGAGGCCTGGTGTGGTGTGCAGTACTTATTGACCCTAACATTTCATTACTATGTTACAGCGGTCTGGTGTGGTCTGCAGTACTTATTGTCCCTAATGTTTCATTACTATGTTACAGTGGTCTGTTGTGGTGTGCAGTACTTATTGTCCCTAACGTTTCATTACTATGTTACAGCGGTCTGGTGTGCTGTGCATTACTGATTGTCCCTAACATTTCATTACTATGTTACAGCGGTCTGGTGTGGTGTGCTGTACTTATTGTCCCTAACGTTTCATTACTGTGTTACAGCGGTCTGGTGTGATGTGTAGTACTTATTGTCCCTAAAGTTTCATTACTATGTTACAGTGGTCTGGGGTGGTGTGCAGTACTTTTTGTCCCTAACGTTTCATTACCATGTTACAGTGGTCTGGTGTGGTGTGCAGTACTTATTGTCCCTAACGTTTCATTACTATGTTACAGAGGCCTGGTGTGGTGTGCAGTACTTATTGTCCCTAACGTTTCATTACTATGTTACAGAGGCCTGGTGTGGTGTGCAGTACTTTTTGTCCCTAATGTTTCATTACCATGTTACAGTGGTCTGGTGTGGTGTGCAGTACTTATTGTCCCTAACGTTTCATTACTATGTTACAGAGGCCTGGTGTGGTGTGCAGTACTTATTGTCCCTAACGTTTCATTACTATGTTACAGAGGCCTGGTGTGGTGTGCAGTACTTATTGTCCCTAACGTTTCATTACTATGTTACAGCGGCCTGCTGTGGTGTGCAGTACTTATTGTCCCTAATTTTTCATTACTATGTTACAGCGGTCTGGTGTGGTGTGCAGTATTTATTGTCCCTAACGTTTCATTACTATGTTACAGTGGTCTGGTGTGGTGTGCAGTACTTATTGTCCCTAACGTTTCATTACGATGTTACTGCAGTCTGGTGTGATGTACAGTACTTATTGTCCCTAACGTTTCATTACTATGTTACAGAGGCCTGGTGTGGTGTGCAGTACTTATTGTCCCTAATGTTTCATTACTATGTTACAGCGGTCTGGTGTGGTGTGCAGTACTTATTGTCCCTAACGTTTCATTACTATTTTACTGCGGTCTGGTGTGGTGTGCAGTACTTATTGTCCCTAACGTTTCATTATTATGTTACAGAGGCCTGGTGTGGTGTGCAGTACTTTTTGTCCCTAATGTTTCATTACTATGTTACAGTGGTCTGGTGTGGTGTGCAGTACTTATTGTCCCTAACGTTTCATTACTATGTTACAGAGGCCTGTTGTGGTGTGCAGTACTTATTGTCCCTAACGTTTCATTACTATGTTACAGAGGCCTGGTGTGGTGTGCAGTACTTATTGTCCCTAACGTTTCATTACTATGTTACAGCGGCCTGCTGTGGTGTGCAGTACTTATTGTCCCTAATTTTTCATTACTATGTTACAGCGGTCTGGTGTGGTGTGCAGTAGTTATTGTCCCTAACGTTTCATTACTATGTAACATAGGCCTGGTGTGGTTTGCAGTACTTATTATCCCTAACGTTTCATTACTATGTTACAGAGGCCTGGTGTGGTGTGCAGTACTTGTTGTCCCTAACCTTTCATTACTATGTTACAGAGGCCTGGTGTGGTGTGCAGTACTTATTTTCCCTAATGTTTCATTTCTATGTTAGGGAGGCCTGGTGTGGTGTGCAGTACTTATTATCCATAACGTTTCATTACTATGTTACAGAGGCCTGGTGTGGTGTGCAGTATTTATTGTCCCTAATGTTTCCTTACTATGTTACAGAGGCCTGGTGTGGTGTGCAGTACTTATTTTCCCTAATGTTTCATTACTATGTTACAGAGGCCTGTTGTGGTGAGCAGTAGTTTTTGTCCCTAACATTTCATTACTATGTTACAGCAGTTTGGTGTGGTGTGCAGTACTTATTGTCCCTAACTTTTCAATACTATGTTACAGCATTCTGGTGTGTTGTGCAGTACTTATTGTCCATACCGTTTCTTTACTATGTTACAGAGGCCTGGTGTGGTGTGCAGTACTTATTGACCCTAACATTTCATTACTATGTTACAGCGGTCTGGTGTGGTGTGCAGTACTTATTGTCCCTAATGTTTCATTACTATGTTACAGTGGTCTGTTGTGGTGTGCAGTACTTATTGTCCCTAACGTTTCATTACTATGTTACAGCGGTCTGGTGTGCTGTGCATTACTGATTGTCCCTAACGTTTCATTACTATGTTACAGCGGTCTGGTGTGGTGTGCTGTACTTATTGTCCCTAACGTTTCATTACTGTGTTACAGCGGTCTGGTGTGATGTGTAGTACTTATTGTCCCTAAAGTTTCATTACTATGTTACAGAGGCATGGTGTGGTATGCAGTACTTATTGTCCCTAACCTTTCATTACTATGTTACAGAGGCCTGGTGTGGTGTGCAGTACTTATTGACCCTAACATTTCATTACTATGTTACAGCGGTCTGGTGTGGTGTGCAGTACTTATTGTCCCTAATGTTTCATTACTATGTTACAGCGGTCTGTTGCGGTGTGCAGTACTTATTGTCCCTAACATTTCATTGCTATGTTACAGCAGTCTGGTGTGGTGTGCAGTACTTATTGTCCCTAACGTTTCATTACTATTTTACTGCGGTCTGGTGTGGTGTGCAGTACTTATTGTCCCTAACGTTTCATTACTATGTTACAGCGGTCTGGTGTGCTGTGCATTACTGATTGTCCCTAACGTTTCATTACTATGTTACAGTGGTCTGGTGTGGTGTGCTGTACTTATTGTCCCTAACGTTTCATTACTGTGTTACAGCAGTCTGGTGTGATGTGTAGTACTTATTGTCCCTAAAGTTTCATTACTATGTTACAGAGGCCTGGAGTGGTATGCAGTACTTATTGTCCCTAACGTTTCATTACTATGTTACGAGGCCTGGTGTGGTGTGCAGTACTTATTGTCCCTAACATTTCATTACTATGTTACAGTGGTCTGGTGTGGTATAAAAGTACTTATTGTCCGTAACGTTTCATTACTATGTTACAGAGGCCTGGTGTGGTGTGCAGTACTTATTATCCCTAACGTTTCATTACTATGTTACAGAGGCATGGTGTGGTGTGCAGTACTTATTGTCCCTAACGTTTCATTACTATGTTACAGAGGCCTGGTGTTGTGTGCAGTACTTATTGACCCTAACATTTCATTACTATGTTACAGCGGTCTGGTGTAGTGTGCAGTACTTATTGTCCCTAACATTTCATTACTATGTTACAGAGGCCTGATGTGGTGTGCAGTACTTATTGTCCCTAACGTTTCATTACTATGTTACAGATGCCTGGTGTGGTGTGCAGTACTTATTGTCCCTAACATTTCATTACTATGTTACAGAGGCCTGGTGTGGTGTGCAGTAGTTATTGTCCCTAACGTTTCATTATTATGTTACAGCAGTCTGGTGTGGTGTGCAGTACTTATTGTCCCTAACGTTTCATTACTATGTTACAGCGGTCTGGTGTGGTGTGCAGTACTTATTGTCCCTAACGTTTCATTACTATGTTACAGAGGCCTGGTGTGGTGTGCAGTAGTTATTGTCCCTAACGTTTCAGTACTATGTTACAGAGGCCTGGTGTGGTGTGCAGTACTTATTGTCCCTAACGTTTCATTACTATGTTACAGCGGTCTGGTGTGGTGTGCAGTACTTATTGTCCCTAACGTTTCATTACTATGTTACAGCGGCCTGGTGTGGTGTGCAGTAGTTATTGTCCCTAACGTTTCATTACTATGTTACAGAGGCCTGGTGTGGTGTGCAGTACTTATTGTCCCTAACGTTTCATTACTATGTTACAGAGGCCTGGTGTGGTGTGCAGTACTTATTGTCCCTAACGTTTCATTACTATGTTACAGAGGCCTGGTGTGGTGTGCAGTAGTTATTGTCCCTAACGTTTCATTATTATGTTACAGCAGTCTGGTGTGGTGTGCAGTACTTATTGTCCCTAACGTTTCATTACTATGTTACAGCGGTCTGGTGTGGTGTGCAGTACTTATTGTCCCTAACGTTTCATTACTATGTTACAGAGGCCTGGTGTGGTGTGCAGTAGTTATTGTCCCTAACGTTTCAGTACTATGTTACAGAGGCCTGGTGTGGTGTGCAGTACTTATTGTCCCTAACGTTTCATTACTATGTTACAGCGGTCTGGTGTGGTGTGCAGTACTTATTGTCCCTAACGTTTCATTACTATGTTACAGCGGCCTGGTGTGGTGTGCAGTAGTTATTGTCCCTAACGTTTCATTACTATGTTACAGAGGCCTGGTGTGGTGTGCAGTACTTATTGTCCCTAACGTTTCATTACTATGTTACAGAGGCCTGGTGTGGTGTGCAGTACTTATTGTCCCTAACGTTTCATTACTATGTTACAGAGGCCTGGTGTGGTGTGCAGTACTTATTGTCCCTAACATTTCATTACTATGTTACAGAGGCCTGGTGTGGTGTGCATTACTTATTGTCCCTAACGTTTCATTACTATGTTACAGAGGCCTGGTGTGGTGTGCAGTACTTATTGTCCCTAACGTTTCATTACTATTTTACTGCGGTCTGGTGTGGTGTGCAGTACTTATTGTCCCTAACGTTTCATTACTATGTTACAGCGGTCTGGTGTGCTGTGCATTACTGATTGTCCCTAACGTTTCATTACTATGTTACAGTGGTCTGGTGTGGTGTGCAGTACTTATTGTCCCTAACGTTTCATTACTATGTTACAGAGGCCTGTTGTGGTGTGCAGTACTTATTGTCCCTAACGTTTCATTACTATGTTACAGAGGCCTGGTGTGGTGTGCAGTACTTATTGTCCCTAACGTTTCATTACTATGTTACAGAGGCCTGGTGTGGTGTGCAGTACTTATTGTCCCTAACGTTTCATTACTATGTTACAGAGGCCTGGTGTGGTGTGCAGTACTTATTGTCCCTAACGTTTCATTACTATGTTACAGAGGCCTGGTGTGGTGTGCAGTACTTATTGTCCCTAACGTTTCATTACTGGGTTTCAGCATAGCTTGTTCTTGATGACAAACCCACACTCTTTTGCCTAACATGATTCTCCTTGGTAATCAAGTATAGATTAAGTGCTGTTTCAAAAATCTGGAATCAGGCATTAACCTAAGGAGAGGGTATGAATAAGCAAGCAATAATGCCCTCCATGGTGTGTGTTAATGTGTAATTAATGCCCACCCAGGGGTGTTATGTGGCCTGACACCACAGGAGGAGGGCCTCTACACCTCTGGAAGGACATTAATTACACAGTAGCACACACTCTGGAGGGTATTTTTGTGCTTAGAGAATGGACTCTCTGTAAAATTGTCGTCTTTTACTTATTTCTTTTTTAAGTACTATATTATTTTTTCATATATTTTTAATGTAAAAATAGTTCCTCAGCCTACTGTTTCAAACTTGCTCTAGTATATGTTACTGGTGTTGCAGGAAGCACACACACACACACACACACACACACACACACACACACACACACACACACACACACACACACACACACACACACACATACAGTCATACACAGTCACACACGCACACACACACGCACACACACACACACACACACACACACACACACACACACACACACACACACACACACACACACACACAGTCTGCCACTCATTCGCACTTGGGACATGTATCTGAAATCAGTTTGAGGGACTCACATCTTCATACACACCGGAAAAGTCACCTCACAGCAAGAGGTTCTCTTGTTCGATTCTAGGCTGGAGCACCTTCTGTGTGGAGTCTGCATGTCCTCCCCATGGTCGAGTGGTGTTTGAAAGACATACGTAAATGGGCGTGCCTTCGTTGAAGGTTGGGCATCGAGCTGGCACCTTGGCACCATAAAAATCTACTGCCAATCATTAGCCGACCGCTGTGGCGACCCCTAACTGGGAAAAGCCAAAAGAAGAACAACCACTGCATAGAAGGCAACCTAACCTGGAACCAGTCCGGAGATCAAGTGTTGTGCTACAGCAAAGCTAATCTCTGTAGCCCAGTGCAACCTTTTTACTTGGGTAAAATGGCTAGTATCTTGGAGTAGTTTGGTTTTATCATTACTTACAAAGATGAGGGTTTGAGAGGGATATTTATGAGGAAAAGATAGTTTGGCAGTGCTGCCATTTACATGTCTATGTGATTTTTGGGAAGAGTATATATGTTGTAAGTGTCTTGTGAGGTACATCCCAAATGGGGCATTGTACTCTATGATGGGCCTAATGAGTGACGAGTAGATGGGCACTATAACCTAGAAATGTGCGAAAAAGTACGACTAATAAATGAATAACTGGACCAGGAATCCTCACCGCTAAGTAAACAAAATTTAATAGCTTTAAGCGCGATCAATTGCAGTACACTTTTCGTCGGATAGAATAACCAACTTCTTCAGAAGCATAAAAACAAGAAAGAAAAGAACTTCTCTGGCAATTACGCACTAATGCCAACCAGAAACCAGGTATAAATGAAATGACATCAATTTCATGTATCCTTAAACTAAAGAATTTGGAGAGGTGAACTTATTCGAACACCAACACAGGGCTTTTGTACCACCATTGATATGAAATAAAGGCATACATACAATTCAACTGCAACATCCAACAACCTTATACCACTGTGGTAATTGTTTTTGACCCCCACCATTGCTATGAGAGGCTGACCCATGGATGTTGTATACATATACACGCACACCTTTTGTTTTAATAAACATTGCTCCCTTATAATTCTTAACAACTTTGATTGCTTTAAGTATATAAATAATTTGTAAACTTGTGCAGTCACTATTGATGGATTCAACAAGTGATGTTGTGTAAATGGGTAAATGGGGTAGTGAGTAAGTTTTATTTAAAATAGTTTAAAAACAGTTACATATAAAATTTTAAATGGAAAATTACTTGGGCTTCGTCAACCGAGTAACGCGATTGACATTAGGGGCGACTCAGACTGTAAAACTGCCACCGTTATAGGTGGCAAGTGATTCAACCCTTGTCTTGACCGTACTGGCGTTTTTAATAGAAAGACGCTTGTATTTTACTTGGATTTTAAAGTAATGTACAGCACTGAAATTTTCTGTGATAGGAACCTGGTTTTAAAGTGAAGACATGCATAGCTGTATACTTTACAATCAAGAGTGGTTTACGTAGGGTTGACCTAAGTGGTCACACTTGGTTTGTACCTGGAGTGGTCAACAACAAGGAGAATGAAAAAACAAAAATCAAAAAATATGAAAAATAACATAAAACGGGTATTGTATATCATTAATTGTGTCACTATGGTTACAATACCATTAATTACTAACAAGTGGAACAACTTGATTCATTAAATGATTTTGTAGATTAGCATGTGATAGTACTTAAGGCTGTGTTCTATGTTTGCATTGTTTTTATGCTTCTGAAGAAGTTGGTTATTTATCCGACGAAAAGTGTACTGTAATTGATCGCGCTTAAAGCTATTAAATTTTGTTTACTTAGCGGTGAGGATTCCTGGTCCAGTTATTCATTTATTAGGGGCACTATAACCTCTTTATTTCTAGATGCAAACCCTTTAGTAATTAGATGGGCCACATAGAAGGATTTCCTAACTACTTTGACAATATGATTGTCAAAGGAGAGATTACTATCTACCTGGGTCCCCAGATCTCTTATTACCTCTTCTGTATTAAGGGGGCTGCCACCTATGTGGTAATTCATGGGTATTTTGTTTTTCCCAAACGGGGTGACTATGCATTTTTTGGCATTTAGCTTGAGGCCATGACTTTGACACCAGGTGTCCGTCTCAGTAAGACCCTTTTGGAGGATGTCCGTGTTAGCTGGAGAGTCAATTATGGCTCCCAGTTTGCAGTCATCGGCAAACTTGGTTAGCCATAGTACTCCTGTGTTTGCCTGTACTTCTGAGAAGTATATGCCGAACAGTAGGGGTCCCAGGACCGAGCCTTGTGGGACACCACTTGTGACTGGTTTATAGTCGGAACTTTAGCCCGCTATTCTTACCATGTGAGTTCTGTCTGTAAGCCAGTTGGCAACCCATCTCATGACGTAGGGGTTTATGTTCAGGCTGGTGAGTTTTTCTGTAATACCCGAGTGGAGAATGGTGTCGAAAGCCTTGGTGATGTCAAGGTAGGCTGTGTGAACCACCTTTCCCTCGTGTATGGCCTTGGTGACTGTCTCGAAGAAGTCAACCAGGTTTAGTAGGCATGATCTGCCCTTAACAAAGCCGAACTGGGTCGGGTCAAGTGTTTGGAGGTTCCCAATGTCTTTGTTGATGAGTTCCATGATGATGCGCTCCATAGCCTTACAGACCAGGCTAGTCAGGCTCATGAGGCAATAGTTACCAGGGTCAGTTGTGGCCCCTCCTTTGTGGAGAGGAATAACAGTTGCTGTGCACCATTCTATGGGCACATAGCCTGTGGAGAGGCTGAGGTTGAACAGCGTGTTTAGGTGGGGGGTTTGTTCATTCTGTAGTTCATACAAGACGCAGCCTGGGACACCATCTGGTCCCATTGATGCTGTGTTTTTGGCTTTTGAAAGGGCTGTTTTCACCTGTGCGTCTGTGATTTTTGGGACACTACACTTTTCCGGTATTGTTGTGGGCCCTTTTGGAGGTGAGAGGGGGTTGAAGTATGCACTGAATCTATCTGCCAGGATGTTGGCAATATCAGTAGGTTCAGTATATTTTGTGCTATTTTGCACTACTTCAGTGCTTATCTGTGAGTTGCCACTTACATTATTAACATAGATAAAGAAGGCTTTGTGGTTATCTTTTGAATCCTTGGCTATTTTTCTTTCAAAGTTAACCTTGGATGATTTCATGAGGGACCTCAGTTTCTTAGTGATACTGATCAGGGATGTCTTTCCTTCTTGGGATTTGCATTTTTTCTGAACTAGTTTCCTCCTTCTATTGTATAGCCTGTTTATTGCAGGGGTCCACCAAACTGGTTTCCTTCTCTTAGAGGAGTGAGTCTTGATTTTGCTAGGGATGGCACGATCCATGCATCCTTGTAGGTGCTCATAGAGTGCATTTGTAAAGGTTTCTGCATCTTGGGCAGCATTATCCTTTAGTGTGGGGGCTGTGAAACTTACCACCTCTGTCTTAAGTAAGGTGAAGTTTGCTTTAGAAATTTTTTTTACTATGGTTTCCTTAGTTGGGGGTGGTGGTGAGGTGTAGACATCCAGAGTGATTAGTTTATGGTCTGATCTAACCAGTGACGGGTTGACCTCTGGTGTGGAACACCTGTCACCTATGTTGGTGATGACCAGGTCCAATATGTTTTCACCTCTGGTAGGGGAGTTTACCAGCTGATCCAGGACATTTGAGTTGATGAATTCCAGGAAGCACTGGGCCTGGGAATTTGTACTTGAGTAGTTTTCCCAGTGAATGGTAGGGTAATTGAAATCGCCCAATATCAGGGTGTTTGGTAGGACCTTCATGTTTTCCAGTGTCTCCAGAAAGGTGGAGTGGTGGTCCTGGGTCATGGAGGGTGATCTGTAGCAGGCCACAATTTGCACTGTAGATTTGCCCGATGTTAGTTGCACATGGATGATTTCAGAGGTATCATGCTGCGCCACTAACCTGGAGGTGTAGGTATCCTTGATGAATATGGATACACCCCCCTCCTTTTGTGTTTTGGTCCATGTTCTGTTGCCAAAACGTGTGGTATGAGTTGTAGCCTGGTAGTGCTGGGGTGCTCTCTGGAGCCTTGAACCAGGTTTCAGTTACTGCACAGATGTCAATGTTCTCCATACTGAAGAGTGCTTCGAGTGCGTGTATTTTGAGATTTAAACTCCTGGCGTTGAGTAGCATAACCCTCAGTTTTTTGTTAATTGTGCTGTTTTTGGAGGTGGGTTTGACTTTTGAGCCTTGCCTAAAAAAAGGCACTATGGGGGCAGCAAGAGCCTTGGCCAGTATTTGAAAGCCTAGGGGTGACAGGTGCAAGCCATCTCTTGCAAAGCAACGCGGCTTGTCGAGCATGTCGTCCCAGGCTAACAGACCCTGGATCCCCTTTGAATGACACCAGAAGCTTAGCCAATTGTTGAAATTGATATTTTTTTCTATATACTGAGGTATCATTCTTGGTGAGGACAGGATGCTACTCAGGGTCAGGGTCATACCAGCCTGAGCTATATGATCAGAGAGCTCTTCCATGTCTCTTTTCATGTAGTCCAGGGAGGTACATCTCAGGTCATTCACACCAACATGAACAATGACAGAGTCATATTTGTACTTGTTCTGGAGTGACCTGAGTGCTTGTGTTATGTGGTGGATTCTGGCTCCCGACAGGCAGCTAACAGTAACATTCTGCTAGTCCAGCCTATTGAGTGGGACGTCAGTGTGCCTGACTATAGAGTCACCTATTACTAGTGTGTTAGGTATGTTATTTTGCATTAAGGGCTGTGATTGTGCGGCACACTGATTTTGTGTTTTATGTGTTGTCTGATCTGTGACGGGAAGTGCAGGTTGTTTGGATGTCTGCTTTGGAGGTCTCTGATGCTTTTGCAGATTTTTATTTAAAGCCTCCAAGTATGATTTTGTGTATTTATGTGTATTTTTTGCCAGTGCTGTTTTAGTAGGCCTGTGTGCGATGGTAGGTGTGGTGGAAGTGTTAACCTTCTCCTCTTGACTGTCTGTTCCAGTCTTGGGTGGATATAGCTTAGCTTCCAGTTTGGCTGTATAATTGCATCTGTCACATATGTTAGTGTTTTGTGGTAGGAGGAGAGGGTTGTCTGTGTACATGAGGCAGTTGTAACATTGCCTCAGGATACCCAGATTCACCAGCTGGACTGGAGAGTGCACCTGAAGTTGCCCTTTGGTCATTCCTGAATAGTAGGGTGAGCTGCTTAGTCGCTTCGTTGGTGAGGGGTGAATAAAGAGTCTTGCCTTGCTGGGCAATCAAGTGTCAGGGTATATTAGTGCTTGCTCTAAGGTCTGAGCAAGTGCTAGGCTGTAGGATGCTTTTTAGGTGCTTAGGTTGAGAGTTAGACTACTTTCAAGGGAAAAACTGAAGAGGAGACTTAGTGGAGCTGGGAATAATTTAACTGTAGCTAACCGGCACTGCCCGGTGTGCAAAACCATGCAAACATGGTTTTTATAGTAGGGAAATGAAAGAGATATAACTTAGCCCAAAATGGCCAATAAACTACTAACGTCTGGGCTGGAACCACTCCTCCAGGGACAGATAGGTTGCTCAAGGCTCCCCTCTCTCACAGGTGAACAGAGAAACTTCCTTCTATCCATGTAAGGTATGGGCAACTCAGAAACTAGTATCACAGCCCTGAATTCAGCACTAGCCTGAAAACTGGACTATACTAGCTTAGAAAGGCAGGAAACAAGGATTTTGTTTTTTTTTTTTTGAAAAGATAAGGCAAAAATGGTAAAAAATACACTCAAAACAGCTCTAAATGACTACAAACGAGTAGAAAAGGCTATTGCACTTTAGTGTGTAGCCTACAACAGTTAAACAAATTATTTAAACAAAAAACAACTTTTTAAAAGTGCAGGCAGTCAAATAAGTACAATATGTGAAAAAAAACAAGCTTTTAAATCACAATAAACGCTGGAAAATCTGCGTTTAGGTGGAGAACAGTTAAGTACAGCAAGAAAGTACAGAAAACTGATACTTAATCACTCCACAGTCTCTCTCCTCTCTGGAAAGACCACAAAAGTACCTCACCAAGAGGATTACTGGTCTCAAACATATGTCCTATGCAGCCCGACTGAAAAAACTCTGGCTGTACTCAGTGGCATATCGCTTACTCCGAGGTGATCTCTGCCTGACATACAAAGCCATGTCCAACTCAGAATTGATGGACATGCTCCACCTAAAGAAATCCAAGTCACTGCGAGCCACGCGCTCTAGTGAGCTAAACCTCACCACAACAATAAAGAGAACATGCTGGAGGTATATATTCCTGTTACAGAGACTCCCCATGCTTTGGAACAAAATTCCAAATTACATCAGGCAGAGCCCCTCACTAACACTCTTCAAGAGAAGCCTTGACGAGTGGATGGGTAACAGAAAGTACACCCCTGGGATCACTTCATTGGCTCTGCTTGACAGAGGCTCAGTTAATTAATCAATGGGGTGGCGAAAGCCGACACACTCTGGCTAGGCTTATAAATGCCCTCGGGCAGATAGCCTAGTACCTACCTATGAACCTATGAACCTATACAGAAAGGTGGTAAATAACTGCATAGAAAACATACAAACTACATCCGATAAAATGTTAGCAAAAATATGCAAACGATATTAGTGATTCACGTAGTGGGGAAAGGAGTCAGAACAGTGGGTAACTGTTGCCATCTAGTGGTTACATTATGAACTGCAAAATATTTGAGTTAATAACCACTGATGGATGTATGAGTATGAAACCCCAGTTAAGAGACTCACTCAACCCTCGTCTTGTTCATTTGCTGCTTGTCACCCATTATGTGACCCTGCATAAGCCAGCAATGTGTGGGTTCCCTCACCTTTTGCTCCATCATTCAAGTTAAGATAGGAGAAAAGATTAATGAAGACCTGGCAAACATTTATTTATGTATTTATTTGTAAGTGGCCTGATCTACTGAGGATGTTTTCAGCCACGATCTTGACCAAAAGGTTATATGTAAGAATAATTTTTATAGAACAGTAGTTGAGCAACATAATGCTGGGTTGTGGGAAATCACTTTACTACATGGAATACATGAAGAAAACCAAAACAGACAAATAGTTACTCCATCCAGACAGTAACTATGTCAGTATTGAACCTTGCATCCTGGAGATTTGAGGCAGCATCCCTAATCACTGCATTACTCCTGTACTATGCATACGTATGTGTGTGTTTTCTCATCACTGACCAAGTAACAGCATGATGTAAACACAGTGGCACCACATTTGTGCATCTGCTTACTTGGCAATGGACCTTGTTTCTTCTCTGTTGGACTGTCAGACATCGTTGTCTCCCATCTCCACTGGTAGTCAATACAGGCAGACAGACACCCATCAGGAATCCTTGCACCCTGCCTAGCAAGAAACACTGCTCTCTGACTTTGATAAACCTTGTAAGTTTAACAGTTACACATCAAACCTAGGTTGCTGTCATCTCAGAAAACATTCTGTCTCTGCATTGATAGTTTGGAAACCTAAACACCTAGATTATTACCTCCTAATTTGTTTTCCCTCATTTTGTACCATACAGACCCATGCATCCTTTTCTGCTGGGAATATTTCTATCATCAGTATTCCAGACATTCTTTGAACCTCAGACACTCAAAAGAAAATAACTGTCAGGGATATCAAGACATAATAAGCAAACATCACGTATCCTGTTATTATGAACATTATGAGCTAATAAATAGATACCACATCCTTTGCCTGCTGCTATGAGCATCATAGCATAATAAACCAGTGCTAAATTCCCTGCTGTTATGAATCTCACACCACAAAAACCACGAGCAAATGTCCTGCTACTACAAAAGTCTGGTCTTTCGGCTTTTCCCGGTTAGGGGTCACCACAATGGTACTTTGGTCCACTAATGATTGGCAGTGCATTTTTACGGTGCCAAGTTTCCAGCCCGATGCCTAACCTTCAATGAAGGCACACCCATTCATGCATGCACCTACCTGCATGTCTTTCTACGTCACTCGACCACGGGGAGGACATGCAGACACCAGACAGAAGGCACTCCAGCTGAGAATCGAATGGGAGAACCTCTTGCTGTGAGGCAACAATGCTAACCGCTACACCACCATGGCCCTCTGCTACCACAAAAGTCATGAAATAAAAAATGGTGTCATATCCCCTGCCACTAGAAGACACATGACATGAAACTTTGTCTCATCTTATTCCAGTACTCAGGAAGCCTTTGCTAGAAAACCGTTACATGAAAGTGCTGAAGAACAGTTTTTTATATAATTTTTTCTTGTGAAAGCTTGGGTGTAATTATAGTTAGGTTGGGGTGTGAGTGATGTGGGCAAACCACCCCTCACAACAGAAATCATATCTCTCAACGCCTTTGCTCAAATATTCTGGACAAAGCCAAAAATAATGGGGGCAAAGGTTCCCAATCAAAGACAGTTTTTAAATATTACAATAATTCATTTAAAAGGTTAATAGAGAAACAGGTTTTGCATTAACATGTATTTTCTCAACAATAAAAGGAATGAAAGTGTAAATGTACGGCATTACTGACCGACTGAAACCCTCAATAAATGTACGGCATTACTGACCGACTGAAACCCTCAATAAATGTGTGGCATTACTGACTGACTGAAACCCTCAATAAATGTACGGCATTACTGACCGACTGAAACCCTCAATAAATGTGTGGCATTACTGACCGACTGAAACCCTCAATAAATGTGTGGCATTACTGACCGACTGAAACCCTCAGTAAATGTGTGGCATTACTGACCGACTGAAACCCTCAATGTTTTACCAGAAAATCAAAACTGTAATAAGGAATAGTGCAAAAATATGAGGCAAATCCAGGGAGGTTCTGCAAAATCAGGGGCAACTGAATGATATGATAGGAATACAGGAGCTTTCCCCAACATGCCAAAACTCAATTTCACGTTTTTCTTTTCAACCTTTTGGGCATCATTACACTGAGTTTCAACACATCTGTATCTCATTTTAAAATTCCTCCTACTTCCATTTGCTATTCTATGATTACCTGCACAAAATGTCATTAACAGCATCTAATTCAGTCTAGTGTAATGTTGGTTGTCTTGGGTTCTGTATCATTTCATCTCACCTACTGCTCTTTGATGACAGCCTCACTTTTATGTTTACATTTTGTGCACAGTATTTATGTAATTTGCCTTTCTGGACTTAGTAGCATCTGATTTATTGATAATAACTGGCCTGATGCCTTCATGTAATCTCTGCACTACTAATATCTTATTTCTGTAAAATTGGACACACAAACTGAATGATTTATGTATGTATTCGTGTGTGTTTGCGTTTGCATTTATTTGTTCTTTTTCTGCATTTTTCTTGTTAAAAATGTGTTTATTTAATTAACTTATTACAGTTTTTAACCAGAGTAGTACATTGATTCGAAGTGGAGCCATTTCAGCTACAGCCTGGGAGTAGAGCAGACTAACAGTAAGAAATAGGAGAGTGCATAAAGACTAATAAATAGGTTAATGGGTAGGTACTAGGCTATCAGCCCGAGGGCCTATGTAAGCCTAGCCAACAAGGGAAAATTTCTAATATACCTGTGAATCAAATCACAAAAGTTCACTAGTTATAAATATCAAAATAGTAAGAGTAAACTTCAGCACTGAATGCATGGAATCCTACAAGGTATGTATCTACAAGGTTTGATAGAGGGTGATACAATGTTCTGAGAGGATATGACATAAAGGGTAAGTGTTGCAGAATAAAGTCATTAGTGAATTAGGTTTGCGGTACAGAGTGATGAGTAAGGAGTAGACAGCTGTACCGATCAAGAATGTTATCATTCTTTGTATGAATGTTGTAAAATATGTTACGGATTTCACTTGGAAGTGTGTTTCATAAGGATGGACCAAGAACTAAAACGCATAGGATCATAGGAGGTTACTAGGCTATTGCCTCTGAGGCTCTTAAAAGCCTAGCCAAGAGTTTAGCCCATGTTTAGACAAGTCAGCACCCAAAGCCCCTGTCCAGCAGTGACACAGGTGGAATCCCAGGGATGTATTGTCTGTTTCCTATCCAGTTATCCAGGTTACGCTTAAAAAGGGATAATGAGGTACTCTGCTTGACATGGAGAGGGAGTCTATTCCACAGATGGGGGAGTCCCTGGGACACAAATCTGTCCCACCAACAAGTCCTATTGATGTCACAAACCAGGTTGAAGTTGTGCATGTGGGTTACTCGAGTGGAACTTGACTTGTGGATATGCAGCAGTCCCATAAAGGTGGGGTCTGAGATTGCTTTGTGTGCCAGATAGAGGTCACCTCTGAGAAGTCTGTATGAAACTGAGTAGAGGGACAAGGCTTTTAGCCTATCTGTGTAGGGTAGATGTTTGGGGCTGTAGATTCTGCTGATGAGGAACCTCTGTGGTCTCTCCAGCTACTGCATGTGCTTTGTGAGGTACATGCCAAAGGGGCATTGTATTGAATAACTGGTCCTATAAGGGAAGAATACAGTGGTGTTATAACCTCCTTGTCTCTGGATGAGATACCGTCACTTATGAGGTGTGCCATGCAGCTTTCTGTACAATGGAAGAAACCTGGTGGTCAAAAGTCAGGTTGCTATCAACCTGGGTGCCCAAATCCCTCACAACTGATTGCATGCTTAGCACATTGTTATTAATGTGATATTATGTGGGGAACGTCACTCTCTTCAAAGGGATAATGATGCATACTTTGGCATTCAGCTTGAGGCTATGTTTCTGGCACCATTCATTTTTTTGGGTGAGACCCTCTTGCAGAACATCCACATCACTTGGGGAATTGATGACCATGCCCAATTTGCAGTCATCTGCAAATCTGGTCAGCCATAGCCCACTGGTTTTGGCCTGTACCTCAGAGAAGTATTTCCCAAATAACAGAGGCCCCAGGACCGATCCCTGGGGTATGCTGCTCAAGGTGGCTTCCCCTATTTTGATTAGGTGGGAGTAAAGATAGTTTGAGGATGCCAGGGTGTTAGTTGGTCTGATAAGAAGTAAAACCTTGGGATCATAGTTTGTATGAGGCATTTTGAGCAACCATGCTGTGGCTTAGGGGTGGGATAGAATCACTGTACAAGGTTTTATGTGTAAGACTGAGAAGAAAATGATCTGCTCACTCCTTTTCTGGAAGCCAAGTGGCTCTTTGAAGAGTGATTCAGTGATTTTTCCATCTTTAGTGAGAGGAAGATGAAGTGGACATTTTGTTGGACAGTGTATGGAGTTCTTTAAGGGTTTTCTCTGAGGAATAGCATAGAAATGATTTATTTATTTATTTAAGTACGATGACCGGGGAAGTCCACTGGGCCATAAAGAGCTTGTTTTCAGTGGAGGCCCAGGGAGAAAAGCTTCAAGAGATTACATGTTACAAAAAACATAGTTAATGAGAGTACACAGTAAAATAAATATATAGTCATATGCCCTTAGTAAATTAACATTTAAACATATAGTCATATGCCCTTGGTAAGTTAGTTAAACATTGAACATTGAAAAATAACAAGCGTACTTGGTATTCGAAACTACAGTACCTCAGATCTGTCCTGGTATGGGAGAGATTGTCTTTGGTCATGATGTTAGTAATAGTAATGGTAAATGGTGTTGATTACAGTGCATGGTAGAAAGAGAGGGGGTTTGAGAGGGGGTTATGTTGGAGCATGACATGGACATTCCCACTTGGAAGATAGATGAGAGGATAGCTGAGATTTTAAATTGGTATGGTTTGGTAGGTTGCATAGGTGGGAGGGAAGAGAGTTCCACTGTTTAGCTATGGAGCACGACAGCAGTAGCTGGCCAGGAGGGCATGATGGTTTGTGGATATGAAGGAGATTTTGGTTTTTGAATCTGAGTGAGTGGTTAGGTATATAGGGTTGGGTCTATATTATATCCTCGAATGCTTAAAAAAGCGAACGCTGATTGATCGAACTTATTTTCGCGAAACTGCAAAATATCGAAGCAGCAGAAACTCAAATTTTTTCCTAGGGAAAGAATTCGGTTGTCCGTTTCTGTTGCTTCGGTATTTTCAGTGTTATGGTGGAAAGTTACCGGTCGGATTCAGGTAAGTGTGCGATTGTGTGGATGTGAGTGTTAGGGTGATTTAGGTGAGTTAGGGTTAGGGCTCAGGTTAGGTGTGTGTGCGATTGAGTGGACATGAGGGTTAGGGCGGATTTAAGTGAGTTAGGGTTAGGGAGTGGGTGAGGTGAGTGTGCGATAGTGACAGACCTTAGGGTTAGGGTTTGGGTTAAGGTAAGTGAGTAGTTAGTGGTGTGTGCATAGTTTAGTGTAGGGTTAGGTATCAGATTTTAGGTGTATGTTTGTGGATTTCTGTTTGATTGGTGTGCTTGTGTTGTGTGATTGTGTTTTGGATCAACGATTTCTTTACCTGATCTGACAGTTTGAGATTGTAAGCTTTCGCTTAAATTAGGTCGATCAATCAGCGTTTGCTTTTTTAAGCATTCAATGATATAATATAGACCCTATAGGGTTTTAAGGATGTAGCGAGAGAGGGGCAGTTAGCAGGTTTAAAGATGAACTTGTTGGCAGTGGTGAGTTGTAGGTATCTCAGGTAATTGGAAGTTCAAACCATTTGACGGTGTGGCTGGAGTGGCAATGGTGGGATGAGTGGTTTGAATTGGCTGCAAATTTGCAGATTTTGTGGTAGCAAGATTTATGTTTGGATCATAGGCCAAGGTGGAGATTGGTGAACAGGGGAGCGCTGTACATAAAAGAGGGGAGCAGGCAGGTGGATGCAAGGGTTTGTTGGGTTGAAGGGCTGAGGAAGCGGTTGTGTCTGCAGGGGAGACCTATTTTTTGGTGGGTTTTCATGACTGAGGAGTGGATGTGGGTATCAAATTTTAGGTCTTCATCAATGATGATGCCTAGAAGCTTGGTGATGGGAATAATTTCAAGGGTATTGTTGTTCTGGCTATGTATGGTGAATGAGGTTTTGTCAATACTGGAGTCTGTGGTAGGAGAAAAAAATCATTAGTTTAGTTTTATTTGTATTTAGAGCCAGATGGTTGGACTGCATCCAGGTTTCTGTTTTGGAGAAGGCTAGTTGGGTTTTTGCTAGGAGCATGGTTGGGGAGAAGGCTGAGTAGATGATAGTCGAGTCATCTGCATATTGGATGACAAAGGATTCTGTGATGGAGTGGTGGAAGTTGTTGATGAATATGTTAAAGAGTAGAGGACCAAGAACAAAACCTTGTGAGACACCGGTGGGTGTAGGTAGGAAGGGAGAGGTTGATGTTTTCCACTGGACAGCTTGTTGGCGGTTGGACAGGTAGCTGGAAAACCAGGCTATGGTGGTGGGAGAGAGATATAGTGTAGAGAATTGGGATTTGGTGTCAAAGCCTTTGACAGATCTGGAAATAGTGTAGATAC
>NC_056730.1:576016885-576036885 GCF_019279795.1 Protopterus annectens | reverse complement strand
TGTTGTGGCATATGTCCTAAACCTCAGGACAAGGCTTAGGGAGATCATGGGCTTGGCCCAGGAGTACCTGGCATGAGCCCATCAGCAGAAAAAAGGTCTGGTATGACAGGAATGCTCAAGCTAGAGAGTATGCTTTGGGACAGCAGGTTATGGTGCTTATTCCTGTCAGACACAATAATGTATTTATTATTTATTTATTTAACATTTGTTAACCAGGAAAGTCCGACTAGGAATAAAGCCAATTTTCAGCAGAGGCCTGGGGAGAAATTCTCCAGATGCATGTCTTTGTAACATGGGAGAAAACAGAGCATCCAGAGGAAACCCACATGAATGCAGGGTGGATATGCAGACTCTGCACAGAAGGCACCCCAGCTGAAAATTGAAACAGAGAACCTCTTTCTGTGAGGCAACAATGCTACCACTGCACCACTGCACCAACCACTGCAGGCAGCTTGGGAAAGACCCTTCAAAGTGGTAAGGAAAGTCAGTGCTTTTAACTACATGGTAGAACTGCTAGGCAAGAGGCAGCAGCACAAATTGTACCATGTTATCACCATGAAACCTTACCATGATAGGGAGGCCCTTGTGCTGAGTATTTTTAGTTGTAGGCAGGAGGAGTTTGAGGAGGATTTATGACTACATCAAAGCAGCCAGAAAAATACCAAGTTATCAGGGTGGACCTAGGGTTGCAGGCATATGATATGACAGTGCAGCACCATAGTGGGGTTAGCAATGCCAATGTAGATGAGTTCTCAAGACAGGGTGTGGATTAATGTGCTCCAAGACAGGCTCATGTCCCTCAAGCCATGTTTCTCAAGGGTCACTTGAAAAACTAGTTTGAGTCTTTCAAAGGGGGTGGGGGTGGAGATGTGATGATGTGAGGTATTGCCAGCTTTGCCAGACGAAGTAGGGCAGTGGATGTGTAACATATGCCAGCATAGCTAGCTGGAGTTTTGTAAAGAATTATATGTCATTTGTATATCAAGCTGATTTGTACAGATGTTTGTGTTGAAAAATGTATTCATAAAGCTGCTTGTGTTAAAAATGTACCAACAGTGGATTCTGCTGGGCAGAAAAGAAATACACCTGTATGTCAGACTATATTATAACTGTTGAAATGAATATGTTGTAACAGAGGATACTGGCAGAAAAGAGGTTAATCTCAGTCCAGCTAACTTTAAAAAAATACTCTGAAGTTAAATTACCTGGTTTAGGCCATAAAAATGCATCTTACAGTTCTGATTGCAGCCAGAGACTAAATGTTTGTGAAAACCATGACTAGGAATCCTACTGTCTTTAGGGGTGAACTAACTGTTAGCCTTGAAGGGTGAACATTTTTGAAATGGTTTTATAGCTTCCAGATGCTATAACAAATCTTAGCAAAGCTCTATGTGTGTGTGTGTATAATGACACATATATGCTAGATTCTGGTTCAGTTTCTATTAAAGGGGGTAGTGTGGGAACCACAGTCAGATGACCAAATGTATGTGATGTCATTCTGTAAGCCAGCACTGAAATTATGCTTTAGTACTATATGTGACAGAAGTCTCAGGACAGTCTGTTTGTGAAACCTGACAAAGAAGAAACACTCACCTGCTTCATCTTGCCTTGCTCTAGTAAGTGAACTAGGGAATAGTAATTCTTAACATCAGTCTGGAAAACATAGTGAGATTAGTTAAATACTGTTTTTTTGTATCTGTGTGAATCTATCCATCTGTGTTATTTGTAATATTTCCTGTGCCTGAGACTCTGGTGTTTATTGTAAATAGATATTTAGTATTTTCATGTTCTTTTATTATTTATTAAATATATTTAAACTTGTCATTGTGGCTGGTCTTTTAGAGAATATTTTAACCTTTGAGAGCACTTATATTTATTTGGTGACACTGTGGCCACTCCTGAAAGCTTTACTGTTTGGCCAACATTACCATTGGTATTAGTATTAATTTCACTCAATATAATTGGGTACACTTGTAAGAGTCTTAAAGTAGCTGGCTGATGGCAGTGAATCTACCTTATAGTCTGGGGAAAGGGGGCATAGCTGGTACATCTGTGCCAGCATTTACCAGGTGTGTGTGAAAAATCAAATCTCAGAGAGTGTGTGTCAGCTGCTTGGAGCAGGGACATGGAGCACTGGTTTCACAGAAAGGGTGATGGAGGACTTGGCTGGGAACATTTGGTTGAGGACTCAACTCTACAGCTGTGGTCAGTGTGGAGTCTTATTTGGGGCCTAGAGAGACAGGGACTCCAGCTCCAGGATGGGAGTGTGTTCCCTGTGTGCTCTTAAGGGAAATTGTACTTGGTGCACAGAGCTGCATCTGAAAATACTGTGTGTATCTGTTTTTGTTTTCAGTGAATGTCAGTCACCTGTGTCCATGGTGGGGATTGAGACTCCTTGATCACTGACCCAGAGGAGGGATGTCACAGACTCTTCTACGAATAATTAGTTAGACTTATAATGCTGCTTTGCATGTTATATGTGCCTTATTAAGCATTATTGGCTGTTTGTAAACTGTGGTCATTTATAGTACAATTCATGTCAGAACATTCAACATGAATAAGTAGCTGCTGAACTTGTTAATAAGGCTGTTTATGCAACTTGTTGTGTTGTTTTTTAACTGCCCTCTACATATTGTCTCCGTGACTGGTATGTAAAATAAGAGATCTACTGCTGCAGAAATCTATACAGTTTTAATTTATTTATTTATTTTACATTTGTTAACCGGGTGTGTCCGAATGAGCTGAAAAGGCCCAGGGAGAAAAGCTCCACAAAGAAAAATTACAGACACATTTAGTTATTTAGACATGATCAGTATACACACAAATTACAAAAGACATGTTTTACAGTGGTATGCGGCACATCAACAGTTACAGTGGAGAGAACAAACAAAAAAATAATTAATTTAAAAATAAAGGTAATTAATAGATTTGTGGTGTACACCTGAAATTTGGAACATAGGTAGAATACATACATAGTACACAGGTACAGTACATACATTGTAGATTAGCCAGTGTTTGTGAGTAAGATTGAAAACTATTATAATGTACTCTAAATTTAGTATGTATACCTTATCCACTTTCACAAGCCTGGGGAGCAATCATGGCACTGCCAACTTTGCTTCAGATGTTGCCTGATGAGGTCTTTAAAGGAGGCTTTGGATGATGTATTTTGAATGCTAGTAGGGACAGAGTTCCATTTTTTAGCCACTGAACTACTATATAGTGCATCTCCAAAGCTATTGTAGCTGTTGGTAACTTCTAGCAGTAGTTTGCTTGATGATCTAAGAGGCCTTTTGGCTGAGTGATGTACTAGGTTTTTGAGAGCAGGACACTTATTGGGGAGATAATAGATAGAGTGACAGAGGCAGCGCTGATTGTAGGTTAGGAGGTTGGGCAGTTCAAGCCAGTGGAGCTGTCTCAAAGCAGTACAGTGATGAGTTCTATATGAGCAATTTGCAGCAAAGCAGGCAATGCTGTTATAGCAGGCTTCCATTTTGCTTAGTTCAGTTTTGTTGAGATTAGTCAGAATGGGAGATGCATAGAGTAGGGTGGATAGAAGTTGGGAGCGAGCAATGGCTGATCTTGTGTTGTTGGTAAGAAATGGTTTGATAAGATAGAGTGATCCCAGTTTGGCATGTACTTTTTTAATAGTTAAGTTGAGATGACTATCAAATTTTAGGTGGGAGTCTATGGTTATTCCAAGTTGCTTAGCCTGTGCCACTGGAGCGATTGGAGTAGCATTTGTGGAGTAGATAGTGAATTGACTGTTATCAATGTTTTTGTTAGAACTGGTTATAATCATAAGCTGAGTTTTCTTTGGACTGAGGATAAGTTGGGCTTTGGTAAGGTAGTTTTCAACATCAGAGAATGCTAGTTAAGTTGTTTGCAGGAGGGTGGGAATGTTTTGTGCAGCACAGATTAAGGTAGTGTCATCTGCATACTGAATGATAGATGCATGCTGTGTGGAGGTATGGAGGTCATTTGTGAAGACTGTGAATAGTAGTGGTCCTAAGATAGAACCATGTGGGACTCCTATAGTTATGGGCAGCTGAGGAGAGAGAGAATTTTCCCATTTCACAGCTTGGTACATGTCAGTTAAGTAGCTTTGGAACCAGGTAAGAGTGGAATTTGATAGGTGATATTGGTTTAGTTTGTTTAGCAGGATTTGGTTTGAGACTATGTCAAATGCTTTGGACATATCCAAAAAAAAGAGTTGACACCTGTAGGCCTTCATTTTTGAGATGGTTTACTGTGTCTGTGAAGCAGAGGAGGGCTGTAGTGGTACTATGGGTAGGTCTGAAACCATGCTGAGTAGGTGACAGGATGTTGCTGTCTAGGAGATAGTTTAGTATCTGGGTATGGATGCATTTTTCTAGGATTTTGGCCAGGGGGATAGTAAAGCAATGGGTCTGTAGTTATTAAGTTCAGTGGAGATCCCGCCTTTATGTATGGGTGTAACATAGGATATTTTCCAGAGTTTGGGCAGATAGTGTTCAACAACTGATCTGTTTATGAGAGTGGAGACTGGGATAGCAATAGCATCTGCTGTGAGTTTCAAGAAATAGCTGGGGAGTAGGTTGGCTGCTGTTGATGAGGTTTTTAGTTTGGAGAGCATGCTTTTGATTGAAGTGGTGGAAACTGTTTTGAGGGTAAAGCTTGTATTCGTGTTATTTGTGTTGGGGGGGTGATGGTGAGGAAGGAACTGTCCTATGATACTAAGGATAGAACTAAGTTTACAAAGTGGGAATTGAATTGTGTTTCGATGGGAACTTTAGTGTCAGGGGTGGTTGGTTTGAGGGTAGCCTTTTGGGTGGATTTTAGTGGCTGGTTTACATTTTTCCAAAATTTTTGGGGGTTGTGTTGGTATTTAGTTTGTAATTTTGTGAGTAGGATTTTTTTTGTCCAGCCTAATGCATTTTTTGTACAGTTGGGCAGTTCTTGGTATTTAGTTAGGCTTTGTGTTTCTTTGTTTTTTTGATAGTAAAGCCAGGCAGTGTCTCTGGACTTGAGGATTTGTTTGGTTTCTTTACTGAGCCAGGGGTTTGTAGAGATTCTAACCTTGATTTTGTGCAATGGAGCGACAGTGTCTAGGTGTTGTAGAAATGTTTTGTTGAAATATGCTACAGCCTGGTCAAGTGGGAGGGTTTTTAGGGGGGTCTGGTCACAGTTACCTAGTAAAGTGTTGAGGACCTCAGGAGAGAATTTCTTTGCTCCTGCAGTTCATAAGAATTCTAATTTTTCTCTGTAATCTTTGCCATTTTGTGTTAATATGTCTGTTGGTACCACATTTATTAAGAGGTAATTGAAAAATAATTAAGGGTAATAATGAATGAATTTATGTGGCTGGCAGTCAGTCTTATTTTGTTTTGCTGTTTTTTTTTTTTCTGGAGATTTTCTCCCCAGGCTTCTGCTGAAAATGGACATTTTCCTTGCCCAGTCATACTTTTCCATTAAACAAATGCCATAAATAAACAGATAAATAGCTAAATAAATAAACAAGAGGAGTTAAGCTATAAAAGATTTATATATAGCAATAATACTAAAATAATACTGAGAGATAACAGGATTTTTTACTGTGGTTACTGTAAGGCTTGTAGTTATTTATTTATTACATTGTGATGAAAAACTTGTATGTGAATGCTAGGTTTACTTGTGAAACTAGTGAGTTGTATATATTGCATTATGTGCATGGTGTGACACTTATTGTATTAAGTATGACTACAAGGATATTTAGGAAATGTATTGTGCAACATGTTTGCAATATCAAAACCAAAAATATTAATAATGATTTGCATAGACACTTAGCTAAATATCCAGATCATAAGAACTTTTCTTTTTGGATTAGAAAAAAATATATAATGATCTGACAGAAGCTGATTTCAGGAATAAGGTAGAACAGAAGGAAATGTTATGGGAGCTAGGATTACAGGCAGATAACAATGCCTGGCCTTAACGGTGCTATTAATAACATTTTTTTTAAATAAAGAGACCAGTGGGTATAATGGCCTCCCATGTACAAAGTACAAGGTTCAATCCTGACTTCTGGCCAATGCTTGTATGGAGTTTGCATGTTCTCCTTGTGTCTCTAGAGGGTCCCTCCCACCAGAGGTGTCAGAAGCGGCTGTGGGACAGATGACTAAAGGTGCACCTACTGGTCTAAAAGGGCATTTTTGCCTGTCTACTGCCATAAGAGAAGCATAACGCGGTGCAGTGGTGCAGTGGTATCATTGTCACCTCACAGCAAGAGGTTCTCCGGTTCAATTCTTAGCTGGGGTTTCTTCTGTGTGAAGTCTGCATGTCCTCCCTGCATTCGTGTGGGTTTCCTCCGGGTGTTTCAGTTTCCTCCACATCACAAAGACATGTATCTGGAGCATTTCTCCCTGGGCCTCCACTGAAAATTGGCTTTGTTCCAAGTCAGACTTTCCCAGTTAACAAATGTTAAATAAATAAAAAATAAAATATTTGTGACACAAGAAAGTTGAATTGCAAATATGTGTTATGTTTGGAATAATTGCACATAAATTTCACAGAAAAATATAAATTAAGTTAATGTTGCACCTGCATGGTGCGTGATACAACAGTTAGAGAAAAAAAAGTGCATAAGTGCTATGACACACATACTGTTGCCACGCACAGTGCAACCACCAATGAAGTAGTGGGAAGCTGTTAAACACATCATTTAGACTGTCAAACACTTCAATCAGACTTAAAAATTGCAGACCAACTGAAGTATTTAACAACTTCCCACTTCTCATTTGTAGTGACTGCTGATTGCAGTTAATCCTCTAGTGTGTAACTAGAACTTAACAGCAGGAAGAGGTACTTAATAAAAGCTTGTTAAGATTTTTTGTTATGTGAGAATGGTGCTTAACAAGCATGCTTTTCCCCAAATTCAGAGCATAATCACAGAGATCCATTAGTGATCCATACACCACAAGTCATTATCTTTCAGAAATAAGATATAAAAGCAGCACAGAATATCTAGATCCTGGCAGCATCCACAGCTCAGGTTGTAGAAGTAGATTTACACATAGCCTTAGTGAGGGCTTCTACCATGGACCTAACTTGATTACAACTGGCCCTGCTTAGAGGTCTGCACAGAAGGTTGCTGCAGCTTGCATGTGGGAGTGGTGAGGGCCCAGGTACATTGAGATTATTATTTCTTAAGTCCTTCTCACAATCAAACCTCAAGGGTAAACACAGAGGGTGACTATAACTTGTTTGGGACTGGGGAAAGTGTGGTCATTATTTCTCTAATTTTCTTCACAATTAAACATTAGAGGTATGCACAGAAGGTCACTATAGTTTGTATGGGGTTGTGACAGTGTATTCATTATTTCTTTTAACTTTTAACACAATCATACCTCAGAGGTTTGCATACAGGATCACTACAATTTGTGTAAGGGCAGTGCACTTTTTAGGAACTGTAGGCTGCAATACATGACTGTGATTTTTTTCACTTTTCTCATAATCACATATTATGCATGAATACAGGTAGCTAACTTTGGTGGGGGGGTAGGGTAAGGAGGAATATTGTGAATATAAATCTGAGATCAACCTTTTAAAATATGTTACTATATTCTGGTTGTCAGATGGATACAAAGATGTAGCTGTCTTCTGGAGGTGGGGGTGAAGAGGCAAACAGTATGATGTGAGACAGCAGCAAGTTGAAATATATCACTGAGGCCATTTATTCATTCACTTTCATCATAGTCTAACATCAGATGATACAGCATAGATGAGTATCTTTTTGTTATTTTGACGGGAGAAAAAGCCTATTATGAGCTACTTGTTTTCATCTTTAATCGCCAAGCCTTGGGAACAACTTATTTTCCTCATTGAAAGAAAATAAAATAGGACTGAATTTTTTTTTACTTAGCTATGATTTTTGTCCAAGTTATAATTGCAACAAAAAGGCTGGGGAAAAGCACTAAAATGGACTTCACAGTATTTAGAACCTTAAAACCCCATGACTTCTGAGGCCCATTCAGCCTTCAGACTATCCGGATAATTCTATTACTTCCTCCTCAGTTATTACAGGGCAGTCTTTGCCATTTAGGGAGTGGTGAAAGGATGCAGGAGGAAAATGAAAATGGAAAATGATTTCTTTCTTTGACACAGTTTTTGTTCAGACTATCTTTGGCTCAAAAGATTTGAATAAAAAAGTCTCATAATTTATTATGATGCAATATCAGTTAGTTAGGATATATTCAAAGAATGCAGGAAAAATCTGAAGAGTACAAGAAAACAAGAAAAAAGTCATCTGAAGAGTGTGGCAAGGCCAGAATTGGAAGAAGTAGAGGGCACACTGGAGGTATGCAGGAGGGACAGTGGACAACTCTGTGCCCATGGAGTCCATTTCCTACGGTTTCGTTTCACCAAAGACCAGAGTCAAAATAGTCAATACTGCCAGTGACTGCCCTGTTCAAGTGCAACACACAGCTTATCAACAAGGTCTGTTACTCTTTATAAAACATTTTTACAAAATGGTAACTCTCTGGATAAAAAAAAAAAAACAAAAAAACATGCAAGATGCTTGCTTTTGTTAGATTTAGATACACAACAAGCCATTTGATTATATCTTTATTTACTGCTGCATATCACACAAGGTTCCATAATAACTAATGTTAAACACACCCCTCACACTGTTTAACTTTAGTTCCTCATAAGTGGCGTACTGCAGTGGGGATATTCCTCCATAAGTGTGGCCTTATAATTGACCTGGGTAATTAAAAGTCCTATCAGCCTTACAGACCTCATCTGCAAAATTGTGGTCTGTATTATAACTAACATCATAAACTGTGATAGTAAGATTCTTGTTAGAATTGACAATCAAACAGTTTGGCTTTGTTAAGGGAAGATCCTGTCTATTTAACCTGATAAAATTCTTTAAAAGGGTTACAGAGGCTGTAGATGGTGGCCATGCAGTGCATGTGGCTACAGAGGCTGTAGATGGTGGCTGTGTAGTACACATGCGTACAGAGGCTGTAGATGGTGGCTATTTAGTGCATGTGGTTGCAGAGGCTGTGGATGTTGGCCATTTAGTGCACGTGGTTATAGAGGCTGTAGATGGTGGTCATGCAGTGCACATGGTTATAGAGGCTGTAGATGGTGGCCATGCAGTGCACGTGGTTACAGAGGCTGTGGATGGTGGCCATGCAGTGCACATGGTTACAGAGGCTTTGGATGGCGGCCATGTAGTGCAACTGCATGTAGTTACAGAGGCTGTAGATAGTGGTCATGCAGTGCATGTGGTTACAGAGGCTGTGGATGGTGGCCGTGTAGTGCAAGTGCATGTAGTTACAGAGGCTGTAGGTAGTGGTCATGCAGTGCACGTGGTTACAGAGGCTGTAGGTGGTGGTTATGCAGTGCATGTGGTTACAGAGACTGTAGGTGGTGGTTATGCAGTGCATGTGGTTACAGTGGCTGTAGAAGGTGGCCATGCAGTGCACATGGTTACAGAAGCTGTAGATACAGGCCATGCAGTGCACATGGTTACAGAGGCTGTAGATGGTGGCCATGCAGTGCACATAGTGAATCTTGACCTGGTGAAGGCCTTCAAAACCATTCCCCAAGCTGACATCATATTAAAGCTAATTGCTTTAAAAAAAGAACCATGTGTGGTAAGATGGACAACAAACTGCCTAAAACACAGGACTACCACAGTGCGAGCTGAAGAGGCCTCATCAGTAAGTATGAAAGTGACCGGTGATGTCCCTCAGGTCTGTGTGATGGGACATCTCCTTTTTGGTATTTACTTCTTAGATCTCCAAGTGGAGAGCCAAGACCTCTGGATGACAACGTTTGCAGATGACTACAAACTTGAGGTGGTTGTTATGTCACCCTGTGACACCCATACTCTCCTGAATGAAGTCCCCCTAGTAAACCTTGGTGTACTAAAAATGAGATCAAATGTTAAAATGTAGAGTATCATCACTTTTTTAGACAACCCCTCCCCTCATCATACTGTGTAGACAAAACACCACTACAAAATATACATTTTGTTAGGGACCTAGGTACTTGGGCTGATAGCACCTCTCTTTTGACCATCATGTGACAAGGGTTGTCAAGAAATTCTTCTATTTAGCCCACCTAATTCCCAAAGGATTATCATCACGGTCTAAAGAGGTAATCACTTTCTTATGCTCAGCATCCATCATGGCAATTATTGAATACAATGCCCGTTTCAGGGTGTATCTCATTAATCATTTCAAACAATCAGCAAGACCCTAAAGGTTCTGACTCAGAAAGATCACAGACCTAAAGCTCCTGAGCTACCAAGACAGGCTGGAAGATTTATCCCTTTATTCAGTATCTTATAGACTTTTGAGGGGATATCTCAGTCTCACTTACTGCACTATTAATGATCCAGTTGTCCTAGACCTCTTGTTTCTCTGCAAGTCAAATACCTCCAGGAATACTGGAACCAGAATCCTAAATCATCATCAACAGAAAAAGAACACATCGAAGAGGCATGTTATAAGGCACCACCTCCCAAACCTTTGGAATACATTTCTCCCCATGTTAAGCAGAATGCCTCAGTATCTTGCTTTAAATATAAACTAGATGACTGGATGGGTATCCACAAGTTTATTCTGGGTTTGACTGGGATAACCCTCTCAGCGAACGGAGATGCTGCATGTGGGAGGGTACTAACAAGGTATGAATGGTCATAAGATTCATTGGCCTTGAAATATTTATGAAGCTATGAATCTAAAGTATTTTATTGCTTACCCCAATAGCTTGTCAGAAAGTCAAATTATCCCCAAATTATCCTGAATAGTATAACGTGAGTCTAAGAGAATGAATGAATAATTAAATTCAGTAATTTGATTACTACCTTTGATGTCAGTATAGGTCCAGTGAAATATACCTATGTGAAAAATTCTGCCTAAAACAGGCTATTAGACAGCACAGCCAAAGCCTATTCTGGTACTTAGTGGGTGAAGGTGAAAAGCAATAAAGACACAGGTCTCTGCCAACTTATGGAAATCAAACTTTACTTAAACAACAAACCTCTCGACTGTACAGAGTATTTATGTGAAGGTAATGTCTTATTGTACTGATGTAAATTATTAAAACTGCTCTTGTTCCCAGGTTTTGGCTGAAAGGGGTCAATAGACCAGCCCACTTAACTGGTAAACAAATAGTAATCAATCAATCAATCAATAAATAACCTGTCCAGAATTTTGCAGAGCATTCCTGATTTTGCCTCATATTTTCCCCTGCCCCTCGTAAAATGTTTGATTTTCTGGCAAACTGCTCAGGATCGTACCTCTCATCTATACAGAATTTCACAGAATATGCCCAGATTATTGCCTCATACTTTTGTCTGCTTCTCATAAAATTTGTAGATTTCTGGCAAACCACTAAGGATGGTGTTCACTAAATAATGAAACACCTGAATCTGAGATTTCATATCCTTCAGAAACAGCATGCTGATGCAAACATCTGTTATTCTATCAGCTTTCTAAGTTTAAAAGAATAACATTTAAAACCTGTCCCTGACTTTGGCCTTTTATCCCCTCATTATTTTTGGATTTATCCAGAATTCTTAAGCAAAAGTTGTGAGGTATGCAGAGGAAAATAGCGTATCAGTAATACAAGACATTTAAGTTTCTTACTCCTGCATGTTGAAGCAAAACCTACTCATTTAAATTTTTAATTAATTCGAAATGTTTAAAATGTGTCCCTGGTCTTGAACCTTCATTTCCTATTATTCTGGCTTTGTCCAAAATTCTTGAGGAAAGACGTTAACAGGTATGCCTCAGAAACACTTTACAGGTGTAGCTCGGGTAGTTTTTGTTACTCAAATAATTTTTTCCAGCTACCCGAGCTTGTGGTTACCTCAGAAACACCACTGCAAATGTTTCCATATAATCAGTACATCAGCAGCAGTTTTGGGTTACAATGGGCATCTGTTAAAAGTAGGAGGGCGGCCTCTCACCCCTCACCCCATGGTTCCAGCACCCATGCATCCCACCTCCCAAAAACATGCTGAGTGTTACTACCTCAAACTCCTCCATGAATGGGATTGTGGGCAGTAGCATGAGTCTATAGATGGTGCCTATAAGGGGAAGAGTTGTATAGAACAAATGTTTTGGGCATCAGCTGCACAGTCTCCTCAGAATGGGAGAATGCAAATCACAGACTGCATGCTCTGTTAGGGTTAGCCACTTTTGTGTGTAAAAATTGGTTCTAGGTGATTCAGTTGTGTTGACTAATGCCAAAAAATGGGCATAGGTATTTGCTGCTGGTAAGTGGGTTGAGGACCTGGTCTGATCTGATCGTATGATAGGGACCCATGCTAACGACAGAAGGGGTGTATGTGCCCCTATTGGCCAGTGTGCACCTGTCATAAGCAGACCTGTGTTAAGCTACTGGCTGGAAGGTATCCAGCTGCCCAGCTTGGGTTACTTGGGATAGCTCTGCTGAGTGAAAGGTTCACCAGCAAGATACAGTTTGGAAGTGGATGCCATAATGGTAAGGAAGGGACGGAAGTCCAGTGCAACAAATCCACGTGGCTTGTGATCCAGAATCTAAAGATTCAAAGAAACTTTTTTGTCATTTAGGACCACACAAGTGCAGCCTAAATGAAATTACAAATGTCAGCTCATGAGAGAAACGCAGTGCAAATAATACAGATTCAGCGGTATCAGATAATAAGATAAGAAAGAAAACAACACTTATGACATGCAAGAGGTAGTTCACATTACATAAACACATTCAATACCCATTATCCAGTGATAAATAAGAAATAAATACCCACCATCAAACCCCTACACTGTTAAGATAGAAAATAAATAGAGACTAGTGAATAGCAGCCTTTTAGTTACCATATCGCACTTAACCTTAAGACATGGCTCAGTATAGCTATCATATTGCATAATAGTAATACTGGCGGTAATTGCTCAGAGGAGCAGGATTAAATAAAAAAAGAGGCTTTAATGTATCAGGTATTATGGCTGGTGTCTGTATCAATAAGTCTCACAGCTGTATTCCCGAATCTGGTAGTCCTACAGCAGGAGCTGCGGTACCTCCTTCCAGACGCAAGTTGTGAGAACCAGTTGTAGGCTGGATGGGTCGAATCAGAAAGTATTTTGTATGTTCTCTTTCTTGTTCTTGTAAAGAAAAGCTCCTGAATAGAACAGAGGTTTGTGCCCAATATTTTTTTACCCACCCTCACCACCCTCTGTAGTTTCTTCTTAGCAACTGTGCAGTTGTCGAACCATGCTATGAAGTTGCTAGTGAGGAAGCTCTCGTTAGCTCCCCTGTAAAAGTGGTAAGACCCGACAGTGGGAGCCCGGCCTTTTTGAGCTTTATCAGTGGGTGAGGCCTCTGTTGAGCCCTCTTGACTATATGGTTGGTATTAACAGTCCAGGAAAGTTCATCTGAGATGTGAAGGTCGAGGAACTTGGTTGTTTTGACTTTCTCTACTACCTCCCCTTTGATAGTGAGTGGTTGGTGAACTGTTGCCTTTCTCCTGAAGTCCATAATCATTTCTTTGGCCTTATTAACACTCAGGTCCAGATTGCTTCTGTCACACCAGACATTCAAAGTGTTCACCTCATCCCTGTAGTTATGTTCATCCCCACCACTAATGATACCCACAACTGTGGTATCATCAGTGAAATTTATAATATGGTTTGAGGTATGTTTTGCAGTGCAGTCATGGGTGAGAATGGTGAAAAACAAGGGGCTGAGCACACAACCATGGGGAACACCAGTATTCAGGACTATGTGTTGAGAGGTCTTGCTTCCAGTGCATGTCCATTGGGATCTACTAATCAGAAAGTCAGGAGTCCAGTTACATAGGTGCTTGTTTATCCAGGGTTTCATGAGCTTATCCACCAGTTGCATTGGTATCACAGTGTTGAACGCACAACTGAAGTCGATTTACAGCAGCCTTATGTAAGAACTGGCTCACAGCATAAACCACTGGTTACCACACCAGTAGTCAGAGAAGGCTCTAAAGTTAACAGAGCCTAGGCTGGAAACCTGAAAGTTGACTGGAGAGAAAACATAGGATTTTGAGGAATCACTCAGGACTCTTGCACCCCAGGAAGAAGAGGAAATAGGTGGGGTTAAAGAAGAATGTCAGTGCCCTAAAACAGCATGTTTGAGGACTACAGAACAGATACGTGACTGAGCTAGGTATGGAAATAAGGTACACATGGCAAGCTGGTAATAGAATGCAGAAGTCCAGGAAATCATCAAAAGAAAGAAGGAATGCAGGAAAAAGTGGGAGATAGAAAAGACAGACCAGGATAAGAAGCAATACTGGTAGGGTAACATAGAGGTTAATAGAGGAGTCGCAATAGCAAAGAACAAAGCATACAGGCACTCTACCAGCTTCTGAAAAGTGACTCAGGAGGCGGCATAAAGAAAATATATCAGGTTGCAAGGCAAAGACAAAAAGATGAAGAAGACAGTCAGATACCCTTCATAAGGGAAGCCATTAACAACCTGCTCACCAGTTCACAGGACATTAGCAGAAGATGGAAGGAGCACTTCCAGCAGCTTCTGAATGAAGAAAACCCCTATAGAAGCTGTACTGCCCCAGACACTGCCTATGATGAAAGAAGAGGAGGAGCCCACTCTAGAAGAAGTAAAAGCAGCGCTAAGGAAAATGAAATCAGTGAAAGCAGCACTAAGGAAAATGAAATCAGCAAAAGCAGCACTAAGGAAAATGAAATCAGTGAAAGCAGCACTAAGGAAAATGAAATCAGCAAAAGCAGCACTAAGGAAAATGAAATTAGTGAAAGCAGCACTAAGGAAAATGAAATCAGCGAAAGCAGCACTAAGGAAAACGAAATCAGCAAAATCAGCACTAAGGAAAATGAAATCAGTGAAAGCAGCAGGATCAGACGAGGTCTCAGCAGATGTGAAAGCAGCAGGATCAGACGAGGTCTCAGCAGATGTGAAAGCAGCAGGATCAGACGAGGTCTCAGCAGATGTGAAAGCAGCAGGATCAGACGAGGTCTCAGCAGATGTGAAAGCAGCAGGATCAGACGAGGTCTCATCAGATGTGAAAGCAGCAGGATCAGATGAGGTCTCAGCAGATGTGATAAAAAATGTTGGGTGAGATGGGGAGAAATGGCTTCTGAAGGTACTCATAGCAGTATGGGGAGAAAGGTGCATCCCAGATGACTGGAGAATAAATATGCAAGTGCTGGTGTACAAGACAAAAGGAAACATTCACTACTGCAGGCAGTACAGAGGAATCAAACTCCTGTCGCACTGCATGGCAGTTTTGGAGAGGTTACTTGATAAATAAATGAATACGCAGAGCAGTAGAAACTAAGGTAGGAGATGAGCAGGTCAGATTCTGATCAGGATGAAGCACAACTGACCTGATGTTTGCAGTGAGGTAGATCTTTGATAGGAGATGAGCAGGTCGGATTCAGATCAGGATGAAGCACAACTGACCTGATGTTTGCAGTGAGGTAGATCTTTGAGGAGAAGCTGGAGATGAGGAATGACTCAAACTGGGCACTCCTAGACTTGGACAAAGCATATGACAAGGTCCCAAGAGAGCTGATATAGACAGTCATGCAGTGGTTTGAAGTCCCAGAAACATTGGTAGAATTAGTGCAGGCAATTTACAAGGATTGAATGACTCAAGTATGAACAATGTTCAGCCTCACAGAGGGGTTCTCAGTGGGAGTGGGTGTGCACCAGGGTTCAGCACTGAGCCCACTGCTGTTCATACTTGTGATGGACTACATTAGCAAACAGGTCATCAGGGACATATCAACACAGTTTCTGTAAGTAGATGATGCTGCATTACAAGCAAACTGTGCAAAAACTTCAAGAAAAGGGTATGTGAATGGAATGCAAAACTGAAGGCACATGGGATGAAACTGAGTACAGGTAAGACAACTGTAATGGCAGCAAATCAGAAGAAACTGAGAACTGAGACAGAAGAGAAAATATTGGAACCTTAACAGCTGCAAGTATTTGAGAGGGGTGGTTGAGGAGAAGGGAAGTCTGTATGAAGAGGTAAAAGCCAGAATCAGAGGGGCTTCAGCCAACTGACACAGAATGTCAAGGGTAGTGTATGACAGAAGTATGCCAAAAAAGCTGAAAAGTAAGATGTACAAAACAGTGGTGTGACCAGTACTACTGCATGGTATGGAAACCTGGGCAGTCAAGGCAGAGCACATAAGGAAGCTAGAGGTGATGGAGATGAAGTGCCTGAGGTGGGTGGCAGAATGTACACTGGGGACAGACTAAGAAATGTGGACATCGGAGCAGAAGCCAAAGTAGCTCCAATTGCAGAGGTCAAGGATATCAGATTATGGTGGTTTGGGCACATGTGCAGAAACACAGAAGACAATCTGTTGAAGATTTGGGACAGACAGGAAGGAGGCAAGAAGAAACGAGAGCGTCCAGCAAAGGGGATGACACTGTGTGAGACAAGACTTGTGACAGTCAAGAAGGTAGGAGAGTGGCATTGAATCAAGTGGAATGGTGACAGTTGACATGACACCCTAACCATATGTTGCAAATGGGTAAAAAAAGGGGTTGATGATGATGATGTTTTTTACAAGCTAGAAGATTTGAGAAATAACTAGTATAATTAACATTTCTATATACTTTATTGTTCAGCGTTTTTTGACACTTCTTTATATCCTTACTGAGTTATTTTATGTTTATCAGCTGATCCTTTAGTCACATGATTTTTTGATGTGTTTTATGATGCGTTTTTAAAGCACCTAATTTTATATTTTTTGGTATTCTGAACAAGTTCTTTCTATATAGGGAGAAAGCTCCTAAGTACAAGTTATTCTTGCAACTACTTTATGTGCATTGTGTGTTTTTTTTATTTAATTTTAACACATTGGAAGCCTTGTTGCTGTTTTGGTTTGAAAAAAACACATCTTACATAACAAACATCTAACAAAGAGTTAAAATACTACAATACAAATCAGTCAGTAAATGTCAAAAGCAGTTTAATATTTGGGTGTTCTAAAGTAGTAACAATGCCATAGCTTCCAAAGTATTAACAATGAAACAGGTTCCAAAATAGTAGCAATGTCATAGATTTCAAAGTAGTAACAATGTAACAGGTTTTAAAGTAGCAGCAATGTCATGAGTTCCAAAGTAGTAACAATGTGACAGGTTCCAATGTAGTAGTAATGTCATACATTCCAAATTAGTAATAGTGTAACAGGTTCTAGAGAAGTAGCAATGTCATAGGTTCCAAAGTAGTAACAATGTGACAGGTTCCAAAGTCATAGTAATGTTATAAGTTCCAAAGAGTAACAACCCAGAGACTGCCCATGCTATGGAATAGACTTCCCATACATGTCAAGCAGAGCACCTCGCTGACCGTCTTCAAGAGAAATCTTGATGAGTAGATGGGAAATAAAAAATTTACCCTGGGGATAACTCCAGTGGCTCTACTCGTCAGAGGCACTGGGAACTAAGGTCTGGTGGCACGATGCCAGGGTAATCCTATGGCTAGGCTTGTAAAGGCCCCAGGGCCATTAGGCTAGTACACACCTATGGACCTATCAGTCTATGAAAGTAACAGGTTCCAAAGTAGTAACAATGTAATAGGTTCTAAAGTTGTAACAATGTAACAGGTCTCAAAGTAGTAACAATGTAATTTGATTAGGAAGGTAGATGAGGTAGAGGCATTTGTGGAGGAAGAGAATTTGAAAATTAGATAAAGAGGGGAAGATGTAATTAAAGTAGACTTGTAACAAGTGATGGTCCATTGAAGAAAGGAATAAGTAAGTAGAAAGTGTAGATAGGAAAAATTCATACAGAATGTCTGCTTGGTAACAGTAAGTATGAACAATAGTGGAACAAATAATAAGACACACTGACACTGCTCAGCTCCACTGCCCATAAATGGTGGTAATGACACCAGTAGACCAAGACATAGATGAAGGAAAATGCCTGGTTATAACTTTGAAAACGTGACACTGAGTTATTTATAAAACTTTACATCAGTGCTCACTTAACAGACTTATTTCAACTTTCTTACGTCTACTTGATATGTACAGTCTTTACTACTGAATTTTTGCAATACATCAGATGTCTTGCTGCTCTTTGAAATGATGAGTGGCTGTAGTATTTTTCAAATACTTCTAGTCTCCTAAAAATCAGCAGATAAAACAGTTTTACCCATATTTACATAGTTATAATTGATGGAACAGTTTACTGAACATAACGAGTGAGTAATCAGACAGATATGAAGGGAAATATTTGGTGCAATACAAGTATTTCAGTTCTTTTAAAGGGCAACAGAGATTATTTTAATTTCATGTCTTAGTGTAGTAAAAATTGCCAAAAGGTACCACTTTAATTCTCATAGCTTTTTCTGGTGTATGCCCACTTGATCCACTAATGATATTGAATAAATTTTCTACTTACAATTTCTAAATATATATATGTATACGAGGTCTCAGCAGATGTGAAAGCAGCAGGATCAGACGAGGTCTCAGCAGATGTGAAAGCAGCAGGATCAGACGAGCTCTCAGCAGATGTGAAAGCAGCAGGATCAGATGAGGTCTCAGGAGATGTGAAAGCAGCAGGATCAGACGAGGTCTCAGCAGATGTGAAAGCAGCAGGATCAGACGAGGTCTCATCAGATGTGAAAGCAGCAGGATCAGATGAGGTCTCAGCAGATGTGAAAGCAGCAGGATCAGACGAGGTCTCAGCAGATGTGAAAGCAGCAGGATCAGATGAGGTCTCAGCAGATGTGATAAAAAATGTTGGGTGAGATGGGGAGAAATGGCTTCTGAAGGTACTCATAGCAGTATGGGGAGAAAGGTGCATCCCAGATGACTGGAGAATAAATATGCAAGTGCTGGTGTACAAGACAAAAGGAAACATTCACTACTGCAGGCAGTACAGGGGAATCAAACTCCTGTCACACTGCATGGCAGTTTTGGAGAGGTTACTTGATAAATAAATGAATACGCAGAGCAGTAGAAACTAAGGTAGGAGATGAGCAGTTCGGATTCTGATCAGGATGAAGCACAACTGACCTGATGTTTGCAGTGAGGTAGATCTTTGATAGGAGATGAGCAGGTCGGATTCAGATCAGGATGAAGCACAACTGACCTGATGTTTGCAGTGAGGTAGATCTTTGAGGAGAAGCTGGAGATGAGGAATGACTCAAACTGGGCACTCCTAGACTTGGACAAAGCATATGACAAGGTCCCAAGAGAGCTGATATAGACAGTCATGCAGTGGTTTGAAGTCCCAGAAACATTGGTAGAATTAGTGCAGGCAATTTACAAGGATCCAATGACTCAAGTATGAACAATGTTCAGCCTCACAGAGGGGTTCTCAGTGGGAGTGGGTGTGCACCAGGGTTCAGCACTGAGCCCACTGCTGTTCATACTTGTGATGGACTACATTAGCAAACAGGTCATCAGGGACATATCAACACAGTTTCTGTAAGTAGATGATGCTGCATTACAAGCAAACTGTGCAAACACTTCAAGAAAAGGGTATGTGAATGGAATGCAAAACTGAAGGCACATGGGATGAAACTGAGTACAGGTAAGACAACTGTAATGGCAGCAAATCAGAAGAAACTGAGAACTGAGACAGAAGAGAAAATATTGGAACCTTAGCAGCTGCAAGTATTTGAGAGGGGTGGTTGAGGAGAAGGGAAGTCTTTATGAAGAGGTAAAAGCCAGAATCAGAGGGGCTTCAGCCAACTGACACAGAATGTCAAGGGTAGTGTATGACAGAAGTATGCCAAAAAAGCTGAAAAGTAAGATGTACAAAACAGTGGTGTGACCAGTACTACTGCATGGTATGGAAACCTGGGCAGTCAAGGCAGAGCACATAAGGAAGCTAGAGGTGATGGAGATGAAGTGCCTGAGGTGGGTGGCAGAATGTACACTGGGGACAGACTAAGAAATGTGGACATCGGAGCAGAAGCCAAAGTAGCTCCAATTGCAGAGGTCAAGGATATCAGATTATGGTGGTTTGGGCACATGTGCAGAAACACAGAAGACAATCTGTTGAAG
>NC_056730.1:576006885-576011885 GCF_019279795.1 Protopterus annectens | reverse complement strand
AGGCTGGTACAAGCCTGGCACTGAGCAGCATATTACCATCACCGAGGATGATGCCACAATATGATCAAAAAATGATTGATTTCAACAACTGTCTGTCTTTCTGGTGTCATTCCAAGGGGATCCAATATATGATGTCAGCTTGGGAGGACAGGGTCAACAGACCACTTTGCTTTGCCAAGGATGATCTGCACCTTTCCTCTCTAGGTTTTTGAATACTGGCTAAAAATTGTATCCACCCCATACTACCTTTCTGGGCAATGCCAAATTGACAAACTTACTGACATAGAAAAAGCAACTCAACTGAACCTTAAGGTGTTACTGCTCATTGTCAAAAGTCTAAAAAAAAAAAAAAAAAAGACAAAAAAAAAAAATTACACTCCCTCAAAGTCCTCCTCACACTGGAGAATATAGACGTCTGTGCAGTTACAGAGAAATGGTTTAAAGTGGCAGAGAGTACCCAGCAGTGCAAAGTTTCAGTGCCTTCCCCACCTTTAGACCAGTCCCTGCACAGACAAGGGCTAAAGGTGGAGGTGCATCAATATACATCAATAACAAGCAAACGTCTAGAGTAATCAAACAGGATGACATGCTGGAGTTCCTCCACATGCAGATCACCATAGATAAGATCCTGTAACATATCCTACCCAGCTATAGGTCACTATCTATGTCCCAAGAAGCTCAATGCATACTTGGACCTACTGGAGACATATATTATTCAACCTAACAGCCAACTCTTGGGAGACTTTAATTACCCCTCTATAGACTGGGAATCCTACATGGCCTCAGATCTACAGGGCAGAGTCCTGGACTTTGTAAATATGAACACCCTTGACCAAATACTGAATATGCCCACCTGAGGCTCCAACATACTGGACCTCGTACTCACAAATATGGGAGAATGTTGCACCCCCCAATGTCTCATCCTTCCTGGTAAGGTCCAACCATAAAACAGTTTAATTCTAAATCAAAATCAACTACATAATCCCATTAAAACCAGCAACAGTTGGGAACAATTCCAAGACAAATTACCTTTTATTAAGTGATGGTTTGTGAAAATTCAATGCCCCTTCAAACCCAGAGAACACACATGCCACATGCTGAATTGCTCTCAGAAGTGCTGTACACCCATGTTAATGGCTGCATAGAAGCTGCTGTACCTATTAGAAGAAAGCCCAGGAATAGCCCCAGAAAAAATACCCTGGTGGCATCCCAAATTAAACAAAATATACAACAAAAGGAAAACAACTATGGCAAAAATCAAGAAGGATAATTCCCATAAAGATAAAAACTCTCATTAAACTAAACAGACAAGTAGCAGGGCCACGTTCATAGAGTCTGGTAAAATAACAAATCTCTGAACTGATGGTCAATGGTGCTATGTTCAGCGAGTCTGGTAAAATAACAAATCTCTGTACAGGTGGTCAATTGTTTCATGTTCAGCGAGTCTGGAAAAATAACAAGTCTCTGAACTGGTGGTCAATTGTTCCATGTTTAGCGAGTCTGGTAAAATAACAAATCTCTGAACTGGTGGTCAATTGTTCCATGTTTAGCAGGTCTGGTAAAATAATGAATCTCTGAACTGGTGGTCAATGGTGCCATGTTCAGCGAGTCTGGTAAAATAACAAATCTCTGAACTGGTGGTCAGTTGTTCCATGTTCAGCAGGTCTGGTAAAATAATGAATCTCTGAACTGGTGGTCAATGGTGCCATGTTCAGCGAGTCTCGTAAAATAACAAATCTCTGAACTGGTGGTCAATAGTGCCATGTTCAGCAAGTCTGGTAAAATAACAAATCTCTGAACTGGTGGTCAATGGTGCCATGTTCAGTGAGTCTGGTAAAATAATGAATCTCTGAACTGGTGGTCAATAGTGCCATGTTCAGCGAGTCTGGTAAGCTAACAAATCTCTGAACTGGTGGTCAATTGTTCCATGTTCAGCGAGTCTGGTAAAATAACAAATCTCTGAACTGGTGGTCAATTGTTCCATGTTCAGTGAGTCTGGTAAAATAACAAAACTCTGAACTGGTGGTCAGTTGTTCCATGTTCAGCAGGTCTGGTAAAATAATGAATCTCTGAACTGGTGGTCAATGGTGCCATGTTCAGCAAGTCTGGTAAAATAACAAATCTCTGAACTGCTGGTCAATGGTGCCATATTCAGTGAGTCTGGTAAAATAATGAATCTCTGAACTGGTGGTCAATGGTGCCATGTTCAGCGAGTCTGGTAAACTAACAAATCTCTGAACTGGGAGTCAATTGTTCCATGTTCAGCGTGTCTGGTAAAATAACAAATCTCTGAACTGGTGGTCAGTTGTTCCATGTTCAGTGAGACTAGTAAAATAAATCTTTGAACTGATGGTCAATTGTTCTACGTTCAGTGAGTCTGGTAAAATAGCAAATCTCTGAACTGGTGGTCAATTGTGCCATGTTCAGCGAGTCTGGTAAAATAATGAATCTCTGAACTGGTAGTCAATGGTGCCATTTTCAGTGAGTCTGGTAAAATAACGAATCTCTGAACTGGTGATCAATGGTGCCATGTTCAGCGAGTCTGGTAAAATAACGAATCTCTGAACTGGTGGTCAGTGGTGCCATGTTCAGCGAGTCTGGTAAAATAACAAATTTCTGAACTGGTGGTCAATGGTGCCATGTTCAGTGAGTCTGGTAAAATAATGAATCTCTGAACTGGTGGTCAATGGTGCCATGTTCAGCGAGTCTGGTAAAATAACAAATCTCTGAACTGGTGGTCAATGGTGGCATGTTCAGTGAGTCTGGTACAATAACAAATCTCTGAACTGGTGGTCAATTGTTCCATGTTCAGCGAGTCTGGTAAAATAACAAATCTCTGAACTGGTGGTCAATAGTGCAATATTCGGTGAGTCTGTTAAAATAACGAATCTCTGAACTGGTGGTCAATGGTGCCATGTACAGCAAGTCTGGTAAAATAACGAATCTCTGAACTGGTGGTCAATGGTGCCATGTTCAGTGAGTCTGGTAAAATAATGAATCTCTGAACTGGTGGTCAATGGTGCCATGTTCAGCGAGCCTGGTAAAATAATAAATCTCTGAACTGGTGGTCAATGGTGCCATGTTCAGCGAGGCTGGTACAATAACAAATCTCTGAACTGGTGGTCAATTGTTCCATGTTCAGCGAGTCTGGTAAAATAACAAATCTCTGAACTGGTGATCAATTGTTCTATGTTCAGTGAGTCTGGTAAAATAACAAATCTCTGAACTTGTGGTCAATTGTTTCATGTTCAGCGAGTCTGGTAAAATAACAAATCTCTGAACTGGTGGTCAATTGTTCCATGTTCGGTGACTCTGGTAAAATAACAAATCTTTGAACTGGTGGTCAATGGTGCCATGTTCAGCAAGTATAGTACAATAACGAATCTCTGAACTGGTGGTCAATGGTGCCATGTTCAGCGAGTCTGGTAAAATAACAAATCTGTTAGCACACAAATTCAGTTCCAACTTTAACCCCTATCATCTCCATCTACCCCCCAAAGTACTCTCAAACGTAACCCCTTCAACTATAGCTATGGAGCATGTACTGTTTGACCTTGATAAAGCCAAGAACATGGCCTCAATGGGTCCCAGTATCATTTCAGGATACCTCCTGAACAGTCTAAAATACAACCTATCAATATCTCCGAGTCATTTTTTAACTATAGTCTTAAAACAGGCATTGTGCCATATAAATGGATGACTATGATGGTCATTCCCCTTCATGAGGAAGGACCTTAAGCAGATCCTGTAAACTACAGACCCATTGGTCTGAGTTGTCTTATTTGCAAAGCCATGGAAAGACGTATCACAGAAATTATCAACAAGGACATAGAAGACCTCTAGACGCTGGGTCCATCCCAGTTGGCTTTGTCAAAGGAACATCATGCTTACTGAATCTGATGGACTTCTTTCAGAAGGTCACAAAAGCAGTGGATGAGGAGAAAACTGTGCATACAGCCTACCTAGGTCTGGCTAAAGCACTTGATACAATAACTCCCTTGGGCATTGTCAAAAAACATACATAACTAGGTATAAACCCCTTTATAACATGCCGGATAGCTAGCTGGCACACTGATAGGACCCAGGGGGTTAGAATCAGTGAGACCACCTCCAGAAAGAGACCAGTCACCAGTGGAGTCCCCAAGGTTCTTTGTTAGGCCCACTCCTCTTTGGCATCTACTTCTTAGATGTCAATTCCAAAGTCAAAGACTTCTGGATAACAAGTTTGCAGATGATTGCAAACTGGGAGCAGTCATAGACTCCCCCAAGATGAGACCACCCTTTAAGAAGGTCAAACACAGACAAACACTTGGTGCCAATGCCATGGCTTAAAACTCAGTACCAAGAAATGCGTTATGGTACCTTTTGGGAAATCAACCACATAGGGTAAATACATCATCAAAAAAACAACCCTAATAGTTGATGTATTGGTCAGAAATCTGGGAACTCTTGTAGCTAGTAACCTAGCCTTTGACCAACATGTGTCTAAGTTAGCAAGAAAATCATTCTATGTTGCATAAGCAACAGCATGGCATCTAGGTCCACAGAGGTCATCACATCACTGTATTTGGCACCCATCAGACCCATCATAGAGTATAATGCCCCCTTCTGTATATACCTGACCAGAGACATGCAGCAAGTAGAACATCCACAAAGGTTCCTTACAAAAAGAATACAGGGAGTAAACACAATGTCCTAAGCTGATCGCCTCAAAGACCTGTCTCTTTACTCGGTATCATACAGACTTCTGAAAGGTGATCTTTGCCTGGCATACAAGGCATCCCTGGACCCTGTTTTGATGAATATTTTGCATATCCACAAAAAACAGCATCAGAATTACTGGATTAAAGCACCTAAATTTTGTTTGCGAGATAAATAGGATGTGCTGGAGAGACATATAGGTTTCTGAGAAAATTCCCATTTACAGGCTTCCATCCATTTGATGCAGAGTTCCTCTCTATCCCTATTTAAGTGCAACTTTGACCAATGGATGGGTAATT